>NC_061117.1:158610510-158689339 GCF_002878395.1 Capsicum annuum
CATCAAAATTTTAAGTTTCTCCCATCAGTCAAAAGCACAAACTTATAGGAAGAATACAGAAATATCTGAACTTTGATCGGATTTACAGTTTAGCATACTGAACTTTGCGGGGGTTCTATTACCCCCTAAACTTTTTTTTCGTAATGACATATATCTGCTCACTTGAACACGTGTAAATATGAGATTGACGTGTGTATTACACACGCCATCTGACAAAAATACACATGTAAATATCAGATGGACATAGCGTTTTGGGGGAAAATTAAATCTACTTTTAAAAAGTTTAGGTGGGTAATAGGACCCCCACAAAGTTCAGTAGACTCAACTGCAAATCCGGTCAAAGTTAAGATATTTTTGTAAGTATTTCGCTTATCATTTTAAAAATTTCTGTAGGACCAATAGTCATATAGGAATTGATTCAACATCAAAGCTCTTAATATATATCATCCGCTTCTAACAAGTTTCTTGTCAACTGAACTATATATAGAAACGATAGTTAAATTTGTATTGATTATTTGATTAACATCAACGAAGATACATTAGTTAATTTAGCATCCCACTTAAACCTTTTGTTGATGCATTTTAATATTAAAATTAAATTACATGATAATTAATTGACATAAAGTGAAAAAAGTGGTGTCATTATATTTTGATAACTCTTGTAACTTCTAACACTTTATTTGTCCATTATCTACCATATCATTTTGTGTTTTAATCTTATGAGTTAGTAGTAAGAATGTGGCCATAAGTTTTTTGTAACTTGTACCATTATTCTACCTCTTTATGTATTGTAACTCATATAACATATAAAACCCAAAAACATTTATCTTCCTCACTTAATATCCACTGCTCCCTCATTTATAAATGAAAAAGTGTTACACCTATATAAATGATGTTTTCTTTCTTGTGTTGAAGAACACATGAAAAGAGATGGAGTGGTAGTACATCGTGATTGATAAGAAAAAGATGATAAGTGAAAGAGAGAGTTGAGGCAAAAAACAAATATTTCAAGTCTTTAACTATATTCACTATAAAAAAAAAATTTTATATGTTGAAGGAAGATGTTCTTATGATGGAACTTTGAATTCTTGAACTAATTTGAATTTGTTTGAGTTGTACATCGTTTAGGATTGTTGTATCCTTGAAGGAACAAGTCAAGAGATATACTCCTAGATAGGTGTAGATTATGCCACAATAGGCTTGAATCTCCTTAAAGGGAGCGAGATATCTACGCCCCAACCAATTTTAAGAAGATAACTTTTTATTTTTCTTCACTAGTAATTTTTGAGTTGTAATATTTTTTATAATTTCACCAACACCATTTATTCGTAGGGATATGTACAAAGATCTTTCACCCCGAAAAATTCCCAAGTAATCATAAGAAACATCCACACCTAAAATGAACTCTATCAAGGTCACTATTGTCTAAAGTAATTCTAGGAGACAAATTGATATCATAAGAAGCAAGATTAGCTTCTTCTACTCAAAAGGAATCTGGCCGGTTAAATATCTGAAAGTAAACATCCAATTTTTCTGAAATAAAATTCTATTTATCCTCTCTATTAAACCTTGATGATGAGTCTTTCGATGAGGCTTTTAATGTTAATAACAGTGCGCTCCGCAACAACTTTGGGCCTTTCTCTAACAAGACTTAAAAGAGTTTTTTGAACACATCAAGTACGTACTTTATCCTTGGACTTCAACGAAAAATATTCATGGCTCATGAGAATGATCTTCAAAAGTATTCACAGGGTAAGTGCAACACCATAAGGCTATACTTGCCAAAGACCAAATAATTAGAATGTATTACTAATTCTAGAAATTAAACTTTCTTGGAATAGAAAAATCTATATCTATATCTACCTCTACAATATATTAAAAGTGTGGACAATCTTAGAAAAATTATTTGAACTTTTTGTCGTTTATTAAAAGACTTCGTAATAAACAAAATTGTCATTTTACTTTTTCTCTTCAATTATAATATTAAATATTGATTATAATAAATATATAAAAAAATAATGAAGAACTTTTTTTATTTATAGTTGAATTCCTAAATTTATGGTAATATTTTATTGTGTGTTTGTCGTCTGCAATATATATATATATATATACTAGTTAAATCGCACGTTCCTCGCACGTGTAACATTTAATTATTTAAAATTAAGTGATTTTATCTATTGCAGATATTTTTAATGAAGTGTAAAAGTTTATATCACTTTTCAAAGATTCTTCACACTTTAATATAATAATGTAAACATAAACTATAAGCACATATATGTTTTACCACCAGAAGTTTGAAGTGGTTGATTGATCATCACGTTTGCCCTTGTCATGTAGTACCTCTTTTTCTTGCTGCCAAAGACTAAGACATACTTATAAATTTAAACTATATTTGTGATATAGTTATTTTTTTTTTATATTTAAAATCTTTCCTTGTTTTTAAAGTTGAATTTTTTTCAAAATCATTGATTTCATTCTTATTACGTACTTAAAACTTTTAAAAATTTGATACTTTTTAAAATTTTCTTATTCGAATGTTTTTATATTTATTTCTAAATTTTTCAAATCTTCTTAAAATCAAATTAGTTGATTCAGGAAAAATGTATTAGTTGTCATTAATTCTGATGACTTCTAATAAGTAAGGTTTTACCATAATTATATTTAATTAATTTTCAACTCTTAAATATTAGGAAATATTAGTGAAAACACGTTTATGTATAATACAGAGGCTTTTAATGAAGGACAAAAAGTTCAAACAAAATTTCTAAGGCCCTTCATACTTAATAACGTGTAAAAGTTCAAATCACTTTTCAAAAATCTTTCACACTTTAATATAATAATATATACATAAACATATACACATATATGTTTTACCGCCAGAAGTTTCAACTGGTTGATGGATCATCACTTGTACGTTTGTCATATAGTACCATTTATTCTTGTTGCCACAAGCTAAGAGAAACGCATCAATTTGAACCATATTTGCGTCACAATTATTTTGTTTTAATATTTAAAATCTTTCCTTATTTTTAAAATCAAATCTTTACAAAATCATTGATTACATTCTTATTACGTAGTTAAAACTTTTTGAAATCTGATACTTCTTAAATTTTTCTTATTCTAATAGTTTTATATTTATTTTTAGATTTTTCAAATCTTCTTAAAATCAAATTTAGTTGATTTGGAATTCTTAAACTAATGGAAAAAATATCAGTTGTCATTAATTTGATGACTTCTAATGAGGAAAAGTTTTATCATAGATATATTTAATAATTTTAAACCCTTAAATTAGGAAAGAATATTGAAATTCTTATGACTTTAATAAGGAAAGGTTTACCATAAATATATTTAATTAATTTTCAACTCTTAAATATTAGAAAAAATAGTGAAAAGACGATTTTGTCTAAAGCAAAGACTTTTAAAGAAGGACAAAAGTTCAAACAATATTTCTAATACCTTCACACTTTTAATATATATATATATATATATATTTATATTTATATTTATTTTTTAAAAAAAGGTCGATTGCCTTTAAATGATTTTCTAGGATTCCTATTCCTATAATTTCTCTTAGCAATTAAACTTTCTATAGTATATGATATATATTTATACGTGTTCTTCTTTTCTTAGCTTAAATTAGTTTATGTAAATCATGGTAATCCCTCTTATCTTTGGCTAATATTGTTGATTCTTGTTTATTTGAGATCAATCAATCATTGCCACCTTGTTTTTGTTGGCGTCCAAACACAACCTTAAAGCAATGAGTGAAGTGTAAAATATTTAATGTAGTTTAGTGACTTGTAATGTGTATTTGTGACTAAAAAATATGGTTAAGTGTAGTCACTTGAAATGTGAACTAAGTTACTTTAAATTGTGAACTCAATACTTGAAAATAATTAAATATAGTGTTTTGAAATGTATACTAGTGACTTGAAATGTGTACCGGTGACTTGAAAATAGTTAAGTGTAGTCTTGAAATATGAACTAAGTTACTTTAAATTGTGAACTCGTGACTTGAAAATAATTAAATATAGTGTCTTGAGACGTATACTAGTGACTTGAAAATGGTTAAGTGTAGTGACTTGAAACGTGTACTAGTGACTTGAAAATAGTTAAGTGTAGTTACTTGAAAATATGATTAAGTATTGTGACTTGAAATGTGTACTAGTGACTTGAAAATGGTTAAGTCTAGTTACTTGAAGTGCGAATTAGTTACTTGGAAGTACTTGTGTACCTCATCGATTGATCTATATGAGAATGGTAATTATAAATCTTTTTAAATATATTTATTTGAAGAAAATAATATCATATTCAATGTTGATGATATACATATATTTTTTGAATATAGAAAGAAGCTATCGAAAAAGATCCTTCTGTTTCAGAATTTTATTTTCGAACCCATCGCAAGAAAAGTGATGAAAGTTGAGTACATGAGAAAGCTGAAGCAAGTTGAGTAAATGAGAAAGCTGAAGCTACTTATGTAAGTGTTCATTTACTCTGTTTACTAGTTGAGTTCATTTCAATCTTGAAGTAGTGAAGTCGTGTGGGGTCAATTTCAATTCACTAGAACTTGTTGAAATCTTGTACTCTTAAAATCTGGTTTTTGTTGTAATCTTAAAGTCTAGTGAAGCCATGTGTGGCCTATTTCGATTCACTAGCATTGTTGTTGACATCATGTTATTCTTATTGTGGTTTTCTGTCTAGTGAAGCCGTGTGTGACCTATTTCGATTCACTGGTACTGATGCATATACTATTTTAAGAACTCCTGAGACACACTAACCATTCCAAAAACCAACGGCCGAGGGAGCACTATAGAAGTTAAAGTTGGGGTTGAAATACCTGTAACCCCCTTATTACCTGCCATAGAAGTACTCACATGATAAATTCTAGCCTTGGAAAACCTTCTCCCAAATTGAGTTGTTGAGCTACTTCGTGGGATAGAGAGTGTTTTTCATGGATTTTGTAATTATTCACATGATAAATTCTAGCCACCACACTCGGATTTTAGCGTTTCCTGGCCAAATTTAAGCGAAAATAGAAAAAGAAATCTTGGATTTCAATTGGATATCCTTTTTCTCTATTCCAGGTAGAACTTACGTTGAATTTACAAATTAGAATTCAGTGGTAAAAGTATTAAAATCCATAAATAAAACTTATGAACAATATTATGTCTCGTCTAGTTGGCCGCTTTCTTGACATCTAGAGTCATCAGTACTGTAAATGCCCTAACATTAGATTCAGGAAATCTAAGACAACAACTCGCTTAAACTCGTCTAGTGATTAATAATTCTTAGTTGTTGTGTGAATCAAAAATATGTAAAGTACTATGTTTGTAAAAAACAGTTCACTACTCTCACATTATCAAATATGGCTTTACTAGATTTAGGTTTGGCATATGACCATTCATTATCACCTCAACTAGACATGAATTTGACATCAAACACATGACTAGCAGTATTGTTGGTGCAATATCCATCCTCTGAATTGTTTTAGATTGCATTGTCATCTTCTTTATTCTTCCCTAACTCAATGGTACCGATGTGAAGAGCTATTTGAGCTATTGTAAAGCTTCTGAATGTTTCACAAATTGTTGATAAAAATCCTTGACTTCGTATATGGAGTTTCCAGTATTCATTTTATTAGGATATATTTATGCTAGTGGCCATTCTCCATCAGGTATACCACTAATTTCTTCTTGGTAAATTTTTAAGTGATATTTTTTCTCCTTTGTCTCTTGCAGTAAGAAGATGAATTCTTGGTATTTCTAAATTATGATGAGCTTTGTATCTAAAGTAGACCCGCTCATGATTTATTAAAAAAATAGTAGTGAAAATTTCAAGCATTTAACCCATAAACCTAAAATAACGTGTAGTAGTTCACGGTAGTTTACTGATAATAAGACGACTTATAGGACTTTCCATCTATCTACATTTCAACTTATACAAGGTAGAAATTCAATTGTTCTAATGTCATTGCAAGCTTAACCTGCTTACGTGCAACAAAAAACACATCTTATACTACCTTTTTCACCATTATCTTCACTGTACCAATTTTCTTCTGAAAGTGTCTGTTGTTCCTTTTTGGACAGATTTGGTATATGCACTATGCTAATAATATAATTCCTACCACTTTTTATGGTCTAACTTAACATATCCTTATGCAGAATGAGTTTGAAAGAAAGAAACAAGAAATATTAGCTTCTCAAAGTACATTAGTTGTGGATGGAGAAACTAATTCAGCTAGTCAACCGACTCAGTTAAGTGAAATGGATATCTGGGTGCAATCTGTTGGTGGAAAGAAAAAAGGAAGAGTCAAAGGTTTTGGCTCCCTGGATCGAAGTGTAAAGGCAACTAACAGTTCAACATCAACTTTGCCAATAGAAATTGATGAGATGATTAAGTCTCAGGTTGATCCTTCAAATGCTGATTTGTATGCTCAGTTGCAGGATGAGCGAAGAAAAATAAGAGGATGAGAAAGGAATTACACTTTTTGAATTATGTTTTTTCTTAGTTGTGATGGTTTACATTAACTTGTTTTGAAGGATGTTTTTGAGAATTATTGAGGTTTTAAATAGATTTTTGATTAATTATGAAATGTTTCTAGTAATTTACGTGTAAATTATTTTCGTGAAAATTCGTAGGTAAAATTCCTTTATAATGAAATTTTATCAAATAATTAATTCAAAATTTTGCTAATTAATCGCAAATAAATTCGCAAATAAATCTGCAAATAATGTACCTGCGGATTTATTTCCGTAGCTAAATTATCTAGGAATTTATTTGTCAATCTTCGTGGGGAATAACTTGTGATTTTTTTCATGAAAATTCGCAGGTAAAATTCTTTTTTTTATGAAATTTTACCAAATAATTCATGTAAAATTTTGATAGTTAATCGCAAATAAATTCGCAAATAACGTACCTACAAATTTATTTCCACAGCTAAATTACCTAGGAATTTACTTGGCAATCTTCGTGGGGAATAATTTGTGATTTTTTCGGGAAAATCCACAGGTAAAATCCTTTTTTTATGAAATTTTACCAAATAATTCATGCAAAATTTTGATAGTTAATCACAAATAAATCCACAAATAACGTACCTGTGGATTTATTTCCGCAGCTAAATTTCCTAGGGATTTACTTGGAAATTTTCGTGGGGAATAATTTGTGATTTTTTTGGTGGAAATCCGCAGGTAAAATCCTTTTTTATAAAATTTTACCAAATAATTTGTGCATAATTTTGATAGTTAATCGCAAATAAACTCGCAAATAACTTACCTGCGGATTTATTTTCGCAGCTAAATTACCTAGGGATTTTATAAATTCGCAGGTAATAATTGCCTACGAAGGTATTTTCTTTGGATTCTAATTGGCAAGAAAATCTGCAGGTAATTAAATTACTTGAGGATTTTACCACATTATCCCTATGAAAATCCCTAGGTAATAAGCAGTTTTCTTGTAGTGTTTTCCAATGAAAAGTTTTACTTTAGTTTTTGGCGAAATGACTCGGTGGACCCTTGTACTATGTCCGTTTTGTAACATGGATACTCCTACTTACGTGTTTATCATCTGGACCCTTGAGCCCATTAAAAAGTAACATTTTAAATACTTATTTGCTTATGTGACATTACTTCGATGATGTGGCAAAATGCGTGTAAACACGTGAATTTTGGGCGCGTGATTAAATTAAAAAGATATTTATAACATTTAAAATATTAAAAAATAGTAAATTAAAAAAAAAAATCCCCCCCCCCCCCAACCTCCGAGCAGTTGCGAGTAAAAGCTCGAAAAGGGAAGCATGGCAATGAGGGCAGGATAAGAGATAATGAAAAGGGAAGTGGAGAAGATGAGAAGAGAAAGGAGGAAGGCTAGGAAAGAGGATACAGTGAGTAATGAGGGTTTGAATGGGGTGTTAGTGAAGAGTAAAAGGAGTAGGGTTTTTGAGATGAAGAAGATGTCGATGGATTGAATTGCTTGCCAGAGTAAGGACCCTAGGAAACGGTGTTTGATGAGTTTAGTGGCGGCGGGTCTTTGAATAAGGATCTTTCTACTATGGATATTAGCATTTTTCGGTAGGGAATGATGGCGGAGCGAGGTGAAGATGGGTGGTTTTAGGGGTTTAGTGGGCGGTGAATGGTGGAGCGCAGTTGCCTAATGTGGCGATTAGTTCTTAACAACACTTGGGTGGGAACTTATTTGGCGTCGTCGCTCTCAATATTCTTTTTTTATTTTTAATTGTAAAAATAGACTACTCCCAAACTACAAAGTGTAAGATTCAATCTTCTTCAATTCTTGAATAGCCAAAATACAAAAACAAAAAATTACTGTCTAAGTATACACAAAATTGGTACTCAGATTCTTCAAGTTTTTTATTATACGATTCAAATTAAAAATCGACTCTCTTTAATTTTTTTGAATTTTGAACAGAAAAAATACTTCTCAGATTTTTCGGCCCTCACTTCTCAATTTTTCAAAGAGCAAGAAGAATAAGAAAATGAAGATGATGAAGGAAAGGATGAAAGGAGAAGAGAAGGGAGAAGAATAAGAAAAAGAAGAAGAAGAAATAGAGAAAGAGACAGGAACAAGGGAAGAGAAACAGGAAAAATAAAGAAAAATGGGGAAGAGAGAGGAAAGGGCGAGTTCTTTTATTTATTTATTTATTTATTTATTTATTTTAATATTTGATATTTTTATACTTAAAAATGATGTGGAAGCTGACGTGGAGCGATTTTGTTACACACACCAAAATAGTGTTTAAAATGTTGTTTTTTAATGGGTTCAAGGGTCCAAATGATAAATATGTAAGTAGGAGTATGCACGTTACAAAACAGACGTAGTACAAGGGTCCATCGAGCCATTTTACCTTAGTTTTTGGCTAGGCAAGGTTTTGCTTGTGTTTTTTAACTACGTACTTAATGTGATTAAATAAAAACAAATCATGATTAGCTTGTTTTTTGTGTAACAAAATTTTGAAATCTTGTTAAAAAATATTTTTTTTGTTATAAATACTTTATCATATATAGTGAATGTCTATTTTATCATATATATATAGTAATTTTTTTTTTAAAAAAGGTCGATTGCCTTTTCCAATGAAAGGTTTTACTTTAGTTTTTGGCTAGGTAAGGTTTTGCTTGTGTTTTTTGACTACGTACTTAATGTGACTAAATAAAAACAAATCAAGATGAGCTTGTTTTTTTAAGTAACAAAATTTTGAAATCTCGTTAAAAAAATTTTTTTGGTGTAAATACTTTATCATATATAATAAATGTCTATTTTATCATATATGTGTATATATATATATATATATAGTAATAATAATAATAATATTAATAATAATAAATTTTCATTATAAAAAGGTCGATTGTCTTTTCCAATGAAAGGTTTTACTTTAGATTTTGGCTAGGTAAGGTTTTGCTTGTGTTTTTTGACTACGTACTTAATGTGATTAAATACAAACAAATCATGATTAGCTTGTTTTTTGTGTAACAAAATTTTGAAATGTCGTTAAAAATATATTTTTTTATAAATACTTTATCATATATAGTGAATGTCTATTTTATCATATATAGTGAATGTCTACTTTACCATATATAATGAATGTCTATTTATGAAAAAGTTAGAATCCCCAAGGTTATTTTTTTCCTATAAATAAAGGGGTTTTCCTTCATTGTAATTCACCCCTCAAGAATTCCCCAAAAGAAATAATAATCATTCTCTCTTTTCTCTTCATTCTTGTTGTTCTGACTTTATATTTCATAATACGTTATTAGTACGAGACTCTGTCAAACAATGTGAGATTATAAATCTAAAGGTAATTTCAAGGTTAGTAATTCCTTATGTTATTTGTCTTTTGCTACTAATGATATAATTATTATTGGATTTGAGAAAAAATAATTGATTTGAAACCACTTATGCTTTAAATTTGTTCATGAAGAACATTATTATTAAAGATATGATGATGAATTTAAGTCTCATCTCATTAAGAGGGTAAGACATTGGGTTAAAATTTTCAATACACCATGATGATAAGATGTTGGGTTCAAGTCCCATCGAGTTCTGGCCTAAGACGTCTTCATATGGATAAGATTTTGATTTGTTTGAATTTCAATACACCATATTGATGATATTATGATGACTAAGGCAAAATAATGTGTGTTTGGTGAAAATTCATGAAACATATCTCATTGATATGCTTTATTCCATGAAGTGAATATGGTAGCAATATACGATGAATTCGAAAGTTGGCAACTTGTTTCATTCTTGAAAGAAATGTGACCACAGTGCATAATATGTCTGAAAGAAGACAAGTGATTAAATGCACGAATATAAGCATGGAGGGACAATATGATAACAATCATCAAAAGTGATAATATTTTCATATGTTTAATATGATTATAAGATATGTTAGAGAAAAATTCTCTACATTATATGCACACCTTGATTTGCTCTTGAATTAGCAATACTTTAAAAGAGGTTATAAGTTATCATAATTTGATAGGCTTAAGACACGATTATATTTCATTCTTGGAAATGAGAATTTTGATTCTTATAAGCACAGATCCATTCCCTGGGGTAAATGTGATAATATCAAGTAAAATTTATCAATACAAACGTGCACTTGATTGTGGTGGTCCCACAACTCACCTCCGAAAGAGTTAAAATAATTGAGAAGAAATATTTGTAATTTGCTCAGAAGTAGTAATATGATGTTTATTCTTGTAAATTAAATCTGAAATTTACTAAAGTAAAAGGCACAAGTCATGGTAAACTTGGAGTTTACTAGTACAAATAAGTTCATAAGTTGACACGAACGATTATGACATTCCAAATATGTGCATATTAAGTATTAAATAAATATTTAAGATTTAAAAAATTCTTCATGAATTTTTAATGTTGCGTATTCTCATGATAAGTTGTTTGGATCAATTAATGTTGGGATTGGACCCCCTAAAATCTGAAAATCATAAAAGCTGAATATGGGCTCTTTCACCTATCATGTGATATGTTGAAAAGATGCATCAATAAGATGATCACATGTACATTTATTGTCAACCTGTAGTTTGACATTCATAAAGTTGTTTGTTCAATAAAATTAAGTTAAAAGCATAATTTTCAGATTGTGTAATCAAGACAATTCATCTTGATAATGTTGACTTGACATAGAATGTCTTTGATAAATAGATGAACCATTGCTAATGAGAACAAAAGCTTCATGTGTTGGTTTGAAATATTATATACAAAAGTACTTGTATGCATCAAATCAATAAATTATGATTAATTTTCTCTTAAAGTTGATTCTAAGTCAGGAATCACACGTTGTACATCTAATAGTTTTGATGTGCGGTATATATACGATTAATAAATATATCATAATGCACAAAGATAGATTCCTGAAAGATGATGGAGAATGTATGTTAGTTTTCCTAATATAAGGGGGAGATTATAAGCAATTATGAAATATGTTAGGAATTATCATCAAATCTCTATTCAAAAGATAATTCAAGTCAAATGCCGAAAGTATTTGCTGACTAAAATTTAGTCTCATAGTTAAGATGCAAGTGCTCCTATTTTGTGTTCCTAAAGAATAAAGTCTGCACATACGTAAGACGTAGTAGACCAATCGGTTCCAAATGTAATAATCATTGAAAAGGATAAGGACCCAATAATCATAATAAGAAGACAATGTTCTCTTGAAGAGCCTACGATATAAGACTTTATAAAATCTTATGAGAGGTTCAAGTACGTAAAAATAATAAAGTGATGAGATCTCAAAAGGTTATGTCAGACTGTGAACCAATACGAAATGAAATATCATTAATATCTTTGATACAATATTGACGCAATATTGTGAAAAATTATGAGGATCCAAAATCTACGTTTATTTAAGTATGCTGATGTAGAAACATTTATCAAGTGACATGAAAGGATGCATCTTGGTAAGCATAAAACTATTTGATTTGCAGTCCAGACACTTGAAGATGTCACACGTGGAGTACTGAATATTGTCATTTGACAAAATTTATATGAAAATTTGTAAGGATTCAAAATATTAGAAGCATATTAAAGTTTCTGGGAAACTTATCTATAATTCTTATATTGCAATTTGAAAATTATTGGAACTCTTGAAGAGTTTTCAAAATTAATAAATGATTTGCTGGATTGAGAAATATATCTAATTGAATTGGTCATATATCTTAGTACAATTGGTGTGCTAATGTATCTTGTAACTACTACAAGACCTAATATATCCTTTCGATCAATTTTTTATTAAGGTATAGTTCTGCTCCTACTAGGAGACATCGGAGTGAGATCAAACATATGAGATTATTTTAATCTAAAGATTGTAGTCCCAATCTTATTACTTATGCTGATGTTGGGTACTTATCTGACCCGTTTAAAGCTCGGTCTTAAATAAGCTATGTATTAATATGTGGGGGTGCTATCATATCTTGGAGACATACAAAGCAGTCTATCGTAGCTATTTCATCGAACCATGCTGAGATAATATCTATTCATGAAGCAAGTCAAGAGTGTTTGTTGAGGTCCACGATACATTTCATTCGCTAAAAATGTGATTTGAAATGTTACAAAGTACCCATGATTTTTTATGAGGATAATGCAGCATGCATAACACAACTTAAGGGAGGACTCAAGGAGATAGAACGGAGCATATATCGCCAAAGCTTTTCTATACACACGAGCTACAAAAGAATGGTGATATTAACGTGCAACAACGTCATTCAAGTGACAATGTGATTGATTTATTCACCAAGTCTCCTCCAACTGCAACTTTTAAGAAGATGATGCATAAGATCGAAATGCAAAGGTTCAAGGATGATCTCAGTAGGGGGAGTTAATATACGTTATACTCTTTTTTCCTTATGAAATTTTGTCCCGCTGAATTGTTTTTGTAAGGTCTCTAATGAGGCAGCCTATATGCATATTATTAGAGATGCTTACTCTTTTTTCCTTCACTAGATTTTCTTCCACTGAATTTTTTTCTAGTAAAGTTTAACGAGACACATTATCTATCAATTAGACATTCAAGGGGGAGTGTTATAAATACTTTACCATATATAGTGAATATCTATTTTATCATATATAGTGAATGTTTACTTTAGCATATATAGTGAATGCTTAGTTTTTCCCTATAAATAAAGGGGTTTTTCTTCATTGTAATTCACTTCTCAAGAATTTTAAAGAGAAATAATAATCACTCTCTGTTCTCTCTCTATTTTTGTTGTTCTTATTTTATATTTCATAACAATCTTTGATAAAATTTGATCACTTGCAATTTATTTAAGGTTCGATTTTAGAGTCTTGCTATTTTTTTCGGCTTTTCAGTATGTATATTTTGTCCAAAAGTGACCAAATATATTCCATGATTTGTTAAGCTTTGCAATTACGTAACATACTTATAATTTACACTATCTTTTTTGTGTGTGTGTGAAAAAATTGATATATCTTATAATTGAAGAGATAAATTTGCTTGTAATTTGATGTAAGTTTTCTAATGTTTCAGTATATTCTTCATGTTTACAATCTTGATGGTATTTATGAATAAAAGGATATCTTTTTTTTATTTGAGTTAAGTTTTCTAAAATTTTAGTATGTTATTGAAATTTACAATAATAAATTATCATGCATTCTTGATAGACAATTGTTAATTGAGAAGTTTTTTTTGTGAAATATTGATAGTATCTATGATTGAAGAACTAATTTGCTTATGATTTGAGGTAAGTTTTCTAAAATTTTAATATGTTTTTTCATTTTTGCAAAATAAATTATCATGTAGATTTGAAAAATAGTTGCTAATTGAGAAATTTTCTTCGTGATTTTAGAATGCTTTTGAAGATAAAATAACCAATTGTCATTTATTCTTGATAATTGAGAAACCTTTTCATTATTTTTGTTTATAATGATTAATATATAATTAATAATTTGAAATTGCTTATTTACAATTTTGATTAGATTCTTTAGACCGTTACATTCCATCACAAGTAATTGATTAGTCATTCTAAATTATGCAATTATTTCAACTGTGAATAAATTATGATCTAACATATCGTCATTAATCTATATATATTATAAAGAAGAGTCATAGATAAGGTGATATGGCACCTCCCTATGATCTCAATTCCTATTTATCTATTTTTCTCTTTTTTAAAATTATTTTTCTATAAAAAAATCATCTATATAACTCATATCTTTTCATCTTCATAATATCTACTCTTAATAAGTATTATAACATCCATACCTTCCAAACTTTTCATGTTTATAACTCCAAATATTTAATAAATAATTTTATAACCCTTAAAATCTCACATAAATGTTATTCCTATTTAAATAAAATTGTTTTGAGTCATATAGGCTATGATGTCCTTTGAAGTGCTAGCAACATATGAGAACTTTTTGGTTTTGGCTCCTTCAAGGTATGAATTAAAAACCTCTTTAAAACGTAACTTTTATTTTATCTCGTTTTTCACCTTTTTTCTAGAATGATTTGAATATGTTATGTTGCTATATACTATATTTTTTTCCTTTGCATTTTTCATGTTTAATTTTTTTAATTTCGTTTTAGAATGATTTGGTTATGTTATAATGAAATATAGTTCATCTTTCCCTTTCAATTCTTAGCTATAGTATTTCTTACATTTTTCATGCTTAGTTATTTTTTTATTGATGATATTAACATTTTATATCTTCAGGTTATTGTGTTTTCGAAATATAACAAGAAAAGATAAAAGAAGAATGTGAACGACAAGACTCCTTGAGAGCGAATTTAGACGATGAAGAGAAGAGATTTGAGAAGTAAAAATGAACAAAATTTCATAGACTTTAACGCATACAATAAAATAACGAGATCATTGACCATAAATATTAGATAAGTAAAAGATGAAATCTAATTATATGGAAGAGTTAATATCTAATTTTCTATTTAGTATGATATCCTAGTCTCTCTTTATTTGTAATTATAAAGTGCAGCATGCTCTTTTTTTATTTTATTTTCCAAATATATACTATAGTTTTTTAAAATTATTTACTTTGCAATCAAAATAAGTATTTTAAACGATAAAAGGGACGCGGAATATAAGGAGAAGACTTAAAAAAATAGTCAAAATAAAATTATTAGGGTACCAAGATATCTTAAGGATCTTGCATTCATAAATCATTGTATAGTTACAAATATAATTGTAGATGAGAATCAATATAATATCTTAGTGATTATATTATTATTGATTAAATTGCCCCTACATTAATTCTTAAAGACTATGCCATGATTAAGAAAATAATTATATTCCACAATCAGGAATTTTTCTTGTGTTATTTGAAATTCTCATACGAGAAATTTTGGTTGGTAACTAATTTTTTACATAATATTAAGTCAATTGGTTATTTTTCCTTTTTTATTTGTTTTATCAGCTTTTTCTATATTAACAAAGTCATATTAATTAAATCAATCATTTTGCATAATTAATCTTGACACTTAAGCATATATTCATTTTTAAACATTATTTTGTCAAAATTTATCCTATTTCAATTTAAGGTTTGATCATGTAAAAGTTCTTGCTAAGTCACTTTTAATTTATTATTCTATTTAAATTTCAGTTGTCTTTTGATTGTATTCAGCTGAGGCTATACTTACATAATGAAGAGTAGAATAGCTATGTTTGTATATAATTCAAGTACTTTTCTCATCCTAATTTGTCATAATTATATCTTTATTTGTTTTTTTATTACAGAGTTATGTATCCATAAAGAAAGTCACTTAATTAAAGTTTAAGTAAACTTAATGTTGTTATTAGTTGAACAAGTAATCTATATATAATATAAAAGAGAGTCATAGATAAGGTGATGTGGCATCTCTCTATGACATCTATTTCTATTTATCCATTTTCTTCTTTAAAAAAAAAAAATCTCATTTTTAAAATTATTTTTCTATAAAAAATCATCTATATAACTCATATATTTTTCATCTTCATAATATCTACTCTTAATTAGTATTAGTAACATGCATAGCTCCCAAACCTTTTATGTTTATATCTCCAAATATTTAATAAATAATATTATAATTCTTAAAATTCCACATAAATGTTATTCCTATTTAAATAAAATTATTTTGAGTCATATTGGCTATGATATACTTTGAAGTGCTAGCAATATATGAGAGCTTTTTGGTTTTGGCTCCTTCAAAGTATGAACTAAAAACCTCTTTAAAACGTAATTTTTATTTTATTTCTTTTTTTTTTTTTCATCTTATTTTTAGAATGATTTGAATATGTTATGTTGCAATATACTATATCTTTCTCCTTTAACTCTTAGCTAAAATATTTTCTTGTATTTTTCATGCTTGATTTTTTTCTTCCGTTTTAGAATGATTCGGTTATGTTATAATGTAATATATTTTGTCTTTCCCTTTCAATTCTTAGCTATAGTATTTCTTACATTTTTCATGCTTAGTTATCTTTTTATTGATGACATTAACATTTTATGTCTTTAGGTTATTGTGTTTCCGAAAGTGGGGGAAAGGAAGACAACTCATACGTGCATATTGTTGCTTAAGAAACTATATATGTATCCTCAGATAAATTTTTAATAAGCCTATTGATAGAAAACGAGAATGTAAAGTTAATTCGTAGTACTTTATAGAATATAGTTTAATTCATAGAAAAATTATTTGTTATGATATAAAAATGCAATCCTCAAGTTTTTATTTTTTGTTGTTGATAAAACTTCTCAATACTTTTAGATTTTCGTAGATCATTACAATCATATGTTGGTCTAAACTGCCTTTCAAGATTACTACCTAAAAAAGATTGTAAAAAATAATACATGCGAAAATTATTTAGTAATGTTATTTGTCTTTCACAACTGTACGTGGCTAATGAAAAGACCACAAGAATCATGCATTATTTTTTCACTTAATTATGATCTCATTACCATTTTCTTTATGATTAATAATTGATTATATCATTAGTTATAGAAAAATTTTCTTCTCCATTGGTATGTCCCACTACATTATTATCCTATATATGCTTAAATGCCCATAACTTCACTCTTAACATTTTGCAATAGTATGATTATGATCAGGACTATGAAAATAGGCGGCAGACAAGAGGTTTGGACAAATATATGGTGGTGGTGGATGCCTGTTGAAGTTGCCAAAGTATGACACTATAGGTTTTTGCTACAACCTGAAAAGTGTTAGAATCAATCAAATTATGACCTTGATTTCTTCCAATTCAAAAATTCAAAATTTACATCGATATTCTCTCTTTTTTGTAAAAAAAAATTATTCCTCCAAATTTGCATTTGTTCAATCTAAAGAATTCATTGCAATTAAAGTTTAGTTATTCACGATGTACAATAATTTAGTAATAATCGTTTTTGACATTTAACTATCTTACTAAATGTTAAGAAGAAGTTTTGTCATAACCTATTATCCTTATAAGTTATACAATTTTTTTTTCTGTGGGAGATTTATATTAGGACTATAATAATAGAGTGAAATTAATTGGTCACAAATTTATAATATTTGAAGTGAAAAGGTTCACAATATACTCTAGGGCTGAAAAAATTATTTTGTGTATATTGATATGATACTATACATTTTTTGGCATCATTATACACAACAACAGCAACAACAACAACATACTCAGTGTATTTCCGCATAGTGGGGTCTGGGAAGGGTAGAGTGTACGCAACCATACCACTACCTCAGATAAAGTAGAGAGGCTATTTTCGATAGACCATCGGCTCAAGATCGACAACAGTATAACAAACACAAAACATATATGCATATAACTCGTACAGTATGCAAAATTACACTAACACCACTCGCCACAGGATAATACCAAAAAAATTTCTATCTTAAACCAAAGACAACACTCAACACCACGAATAAGAATTCTCAGACACAAATCTATTAAGGATCCTCAACCCTCTACCCTAAACCGTCCCCTAACCATCTACCCTAGTCCGCGTCCTCCACACCTTCCTATCAAGGGTCATGTCCTCCGTAAGCTGTAACTGCTCCATATCATGCCTAATCATCTCCCTCCAGTATTTCTTCGGCTTACCTCTACCCCGCTTAAAATCACCTAGAGCTAGTATCTCATACCTCCGCACTGAAGCATCAGAGCCGCTCCTCATCACGTGACCAAATCATTGTAACATCACTTCTCGCATCTTATCCTCTACCGAAGCCACTCCCACCTTCTTCCGAATAATCTCATTCTCCACTCTATCTTTCCTGGTATGTCCACACATCCATCGCAGCATTCTAATCTCAAAATATTTTACGG
Source organism: Capsicum annuum (assembly GCF_002878395.1). Lineage (NCBI taxonomy): Eukaryota > Viridiplantae > Streptophyta > Magnoliopsida > Solanales > Solanaceae > Capsicum > Capsicum annuum. Next base: position 158,628,813 of record NC_061117.1, read on the forward strand.
TCGAGTTTCACAATTTAAGATCCTTTGATTATTTTTTAATATGTTAAAAATAAATTAGACTATATATTTAATAACATATTTCATGATTGCGCAAAGCGCGACTAAGTTTACCAGTTTTAATAATAAGCTCTAATAATAATTGATCTTTTTTTTGTACAAACTGTATCATTTAAATTGATCTTATAAAATGTATTCTAACGTTCATTGTTACTTTCTAATAATTTTGCTCTTTCACATATAGTTTTTGCTCGTACACTATACTAGTTTCAAAAAAGAGAAAAAAAACATAAAGATACACCTTAACTTACCATATTTTCACAAATCTCCATTCTTACAAAGTTATTACAAAAATCTCAACTAATTATGTATCTTCATTCGATGTATCGGGAAGCTAATTGTGTATCTCGAAAGAACCAAAACAAAAAAAACATATATCGAAAGCTAATTATGTATCTTTGTAAGAAAAAATTTATATCTTCGTTGAATGTACTATGTATCTCGACAGACCCAAAAGAGAAAAGAAGTATATCGGGAGTTAATTATGTATCTTTACAAAGAAAAAAAATATCTTCGTTTAATGTATCGAGAGCTAATTATGTATCTAGACGGATCCAAAATCAAAATTTTCTGTGATTATGAAAAATGACGAAACTTTCTGTAATTAAGTTCCTAACTGTTGGGATCTATGTTGTTTGCTCTTTAAAAAAGCTCATTTTTGTGTTTCGACTAAGCACTAAACACGTCTTCAGTATTTATTGTTTCAGTCCAAAAAGAAAATTCTTGTTAATCAAACGATCAATTCCTTTTTCAATCATATACGACTCAGCTTCATATGGGACAACTCTGATGAAGTACTATTTTTTCACCAAGGCCAAATACATCGACAGACCCCTCAACTTGGCACCATCTTTCACGTTAACACCTAAAGTGGACATTGTTCATTTTAAGCATCTAAAGAAGCCATAAACAGTGTCACTATGACACCTTTCGCTGATATGACAAAGTGAGTGTAGAACACCTACACTCACTTTTGAGCGCGTGACAGCCTTGTTTTAGCCCATTTTTAATTTAATTTTATCATATTCTTCCCCATTTTTTCATCCCACTAATTTCACCTTATTTTTCAAGCTCAAACTCCTTTAATGGTACTTTCAAACCCCCTCTATCTCTTAGAGAATAATTTATTTGAATGTTTTTTCCATATCACTTCTAATAATATAATATAAAAAGTAAAAAAAAAAAAATTATCTAAAAATATATCTACGAAAAAAACTAATAAAATTGTGTTACTAATTCAAACACGAAAAGTAATATATTGTAAGATTCACTTCCAAGCACTCAATCTCTGTAAATTCAATGTTCCAACAATATCTATGTTTTCTTTTGTTAATTAAGTTTCTAAAAAATTGAGGTTGAGGTATCTCAATAAAGCTCAAGCAAAAGAGATTCCAGTGACGCCATGACTGCAAAAACGGGTCGGATCCTGCCCCGTCAAGATACGGGCCCAGTCATCTCAAATGCCCTGATTAAAAAAGCTCCTAAATGGAATGAACAAAAATCGTCATCGTCTCTTTGAAGTCGCAGATTATAATCACCTAAATTACTGAATTTGCTAGCAAAAACATAGATAAAATGATCATTTTTGTGCAAATTTTGGGTCCATGCCCTGCCAAGATACAGGTCGGACAAAAAATCATCATTGCCTTTTTGAAGCCGTCGATTGTACTCATCGACAAAAATATTGGGGAAGAGATCATATTTATGGAAATTTAGTATGAAAAAACAAACAATTCTATAACAGATCATTTAAGCTCGAAGAAGATCGATTTCGGTCTTTTTTTTAAAACAAAAATAAATAAATAATTATGGGTGTATATAATGATGTGGTGATTTTAAATGAGTTGACATAAATCAATTGACCGTTTAATCTATGTCGGAAGAGAGTGCAACCCATGCACCAAATCTGATGCAAAAAGGTGTCGAAATGACACAATTTGTAGCTAATTTAGGTGTTTAAAATAAACAACATCTATTATTTTAGGTGTCAAAGTAAATTTTTGTGACAAATTGAGGAATCTGACCATATATTTGGCCTTACACCAAATTCATCAAGCCACTAACACTACGTGATGTCCAAGCTAGTAAGCTTTTATTGCTCACCACCAAAAATATTTGTAGTAACCCTTACCATCAAACTAATTAAATTCAGGTGTACATCTAGAGCATATGTGACATTGTTAAGAACTAATTAATCTCGAATTCCCAACAAATGTCAATGCCAAATATCTCAACCTCAATAGTGTACATCTTCATTTCTAACACTACAAATCACGAAGAATATAAGAAAAAAATAACTTGAAAATTAAAGAAGCTCACAATAAATCAATTCTATGCACCCGTTGTTTGTATAAAATTAATAAATATAAAATATGTAGCGTTGATACGTATAATTATCATTTGACTATAACGGAGTAGAGATATTTTCACTTTAATTTTTTTAGCTTCTAAATTAAATTATATACTTTAATATAAACATTGAGTGTGATTAAATTTTTACTAGAAATCACTATGGATCATGGGTGTTAAGTGGGCCGGGCTGGGTCAATCCGGAACCGGCTCATGGAATTTAACCGGGTTGTGGGCTGGTTCGGATCCGGGCCGGTTTGATTTCGGACCCAATAGTAAAATTTTTAAAACAATCCTGACCGGTCCACTTAACCCAACCCGGTCCAACTCACCTGAATCCGATCAAAATCGGTTAAAAATTCGGTCAAAACTAATCAAAAACCAAAAAAAAAAAGTTTTTTCTCCAATATACACTACATATACCCTCCTATATGCATTTTAAATACGTTAAATAATATATATACACTATATATATAGTATCTACTACATTAGAATTTAAAACATATATACACATAATACATATACACAATTACACATGTAATCGTGTATACGACTATACGTTAGTTAAATATATATACTACTATAAATAAAACATATACTGCAATATATACACACACACACACACACTATATATATATATATATATATATATATATATATATATATATATATATACTAATTTATAAAACATATAGACACATATATACGTACCATTCAATATATACGTACTACTTTAAATAAAATATACTACAATATATATGCTACAATATACACACACACTAAATATATAGTTATATACTAATTTATAAAACATATACACATGTATACGTTAAATATATGCGTTTATAGAAGATATACACACATATATTCGTACCATTCAATATATACGTACTACTTTAAATAAAATATACTACAATATATACACACACTAAATATATAGTTATATACTAATTTATAAAACATATACACTTGTATACGTTAAATATATATGTCTATAGAAGATATACATACATATATACGTACCATTCAATATATATATACTACTTTAAATAAAATATACTACAATATATACAAACACTAAATATATAGTTATATACTAATTTATAAAACATATACAAATGTATACGTTAAATATATACGTCTATAGAAGATATACACACATGTATAAATACCATTCAATATATACATACTACTTTAAATAAAATATACTACAATATATATACTACAATATATACACACACTAAATATATAGTTATATACTGATTTATAAAACATATACACATGTATACGTTAAATATATGCGTTGTAGAAGATATACACACATATATACGTATCATTCAATATATACATACTACTTTAAAATATATGTACTTCTTTAAATAAAGCATATGCTGCTTAATATAATAAATTAATACTACTTTATAATAAATTAGTAATATATTAAAACTAAGTATTTAATTTAAACTAAAAATTCAATTTAAATCATTAAGTGGAATAAATTACAAAGTAAGGACTAAGGAGTGAATGAATGTTGAATTTTATTGATTGCAAAATGATCCAAAATTTATAATTTACATGGATGAAAAATCTACAAATTTTGCATCATTTTTTTCAACTCATTCATGTTAATATTAACGGGAACTTGCATAGGATAGTCAAAGTTAATTGGGGCAAAATCATGCATTGGACTTGATTCTGCTGAGTTCTCCCGTGAAGTCATAATTTCTTCAAGTCTCTGCTCGTCGTTCGGCTCCGCTTCTATTCCTTGATCTCTCCGTTCGGCTCTAATCCAATCTCTAAGGAAAACTAGAACATTTATTACATTGCTTCCCAATGAATGTCGGTTGTCTCCAAGCTGCTGTCTTCCCTGGCTAAAAGTGCTCTCTGATGCAACGGTTGACATTAGAACATTCAGGATATCTCTAGCTAATCTTGAAAGCACAGGATATTGTGTTTCATTACTCCTCCACCAATCCAACGTGTTGATCCGTCGTCTGCGATCCTCTAGCGGCGACCGAAGATAATACTTAGGCTCTTCCCGATAAGTTGATGTGTAAGCTCCCTCCTCAACACTGGTCCAACAAGGAAATCATAAAAGGAATCAGGAAAATCACTACGTACCGGCCTTTCAGAAGATGATGGCTCCTCGGGAGGATGAGGAGCGACAGTTAAAGTGATATTTGTTGGTACAGCTAAATCAACTAAATCAGCATAATGGTTATATAATTTATCTATGCAAGCGTTCGCATCACCCATAGTCGTCCACAAATCAGGTTGTACTTGTTCAGAATCATTGTTAGTATTTATCTCTAAGTTAGAATAAATAAGAATACTAAAGTGGCACATAGTAGTATATTTCATACACAAATTTAGCATAGCATCAACCAAGTAAATAGGGGGAATCGGAAAAAAATATTTTTTAAATTTAGCAAACATGGCACCAATAGCTTCTTTGTAACCTTCTTTATTTTTATATTCTTTGTGCTAAGCAGAAATATGGCTATATATGCCAAAATATTACAAACAGTAGGATAATAAGCTCCGAAAAATTTAACCGTAGCTATATAAAATTTTTGCAAAAACTTAACAAGGTCATTAATTATAGCCCAATCAGAATCATGTAGCATGCAATCAGCAAAAGAACCACAATGTTGGTTAAAAGATAGTGTACTAGGAACTGTATATTTATAACAAGTTTTTAAAAAATCATACGTAGCATTCCATCTAGTATCACATTCTTCAGTCATCAATATCGGTGCAAGTCCATTTTGTTCACATTTAAGTTTAAAGTCCCTAATTCTTGATCGTCGATTATTTCCTTGAATAAAACCAACGGCAAGCCGAATTTTTTCAATATAAAACTCAAAAAACTCAAGACCGTCTCTTACAATTAAATTATATATATGACAAGCACACTTAACATGAAAAATTTTAGGTAACGGCGGAGATAACTTAGACTTTAACTTTTTAATAGCAACCTTATTGTTAGAAGCATTATCAAAAGCAATACATAAGATTTTATTTTCTATACCATAAAATTCAGCAACTTTAGCAATCGAATCAGCAATAAAATCTCCAGTATGTTTACGATCTTCATCATATAAAAAAGCAAGAATACGTTTTTGCATAACAAACTTACTATCTATCTAGTGACAAGTAATGATTAAATAATTATTTTTATTTACAATACAACTAAGATCAGAAATTAGGGACATTCTACATTAAATATTTTTTAACAATGTTGATAAATAAAAATAATATTGTGAATAAAGTCTAAAAATATCGGCCCGACAAGTACTTCTAGGAATACCATTAATAATATGATTATAAATTGTTTGAATATAACGAATAAAGGCATCAGAAGAAGGAAAACTAAAAGGCAAACAACCCACAACTACCATTTTAGCTATTTGTTCTCGATCCCTCAACTTATTATACTTCTTCATTATCTGACCGGTTGTTGGGTCCATTCTAGTTTGTGCTGGCCCACCAACATCCGCACCACCTTTTATAATTTTTAACTCTCTATCGTGATTATCAGTTATATGTCTCATTAACATACCCGTACCCCCTTGCTTGCCTCCTCTTTTATGCTTATACATTTGTTGACAAATATTGCATTGCACCTCAATATCTGATATACGTTCAAAAAATTGCCATGCAATACTAGTTGATTTACGAGGTCTTGGGGCACGGGGAGGACGGGGAGGGAGATTAACCGATTTAGATCTAACGTTAGAATTTTCTACTGCGGGTGTCTTACCAATATTTTTGTCATCTTCGTCTAAATTAACCTCATCTACTTCATTTTCTTCTTCTATACCGTAATTTTCTTGAGTTTCTACATAATCCATATCGTGAGCACCTACACCTATTTTTTTCTCAAAAGGTTGACTAAGCGGTACCGGAGACGGAGGCACACGTGTATATCTACTACTTGAAGTACCTCTACGGCTAGTAATTCGCTTTTTACTACAACTACCACTTTCGGGACAAAATTTTTTAACACCTTTAGTCGCGGGGTTTCTTAATTTATCCATAATATAAATTAAACTAAAAAAATTTAAAATACACAAATATAATAAAATTAAATATTCAACAATTAATACACTAATTAAAAATTAAACGTAAGAGATGGAACAATAATACCAAATTTTGAAAGAATCCTAAGGTTGCGACTTTAGAAATTTCCACTCGTACTTTGTAATTGTAAAATAAAAAAATTAAAGTGAGCACTTTAGGAAATATATAGAATATTTGAGAATTGAGAATTGAGATTTGAGAGAATGAAAAATTGTGTGAAAAATGATTTGAAAGTGTAGAGTATTTATACGAATTCTTTTGGGTTTTAAAAAATAATTTAATTGATTTATTTTTTAATAAAAAGGCTAAAATAGCCTTTTTGAGCTCCTAATGACTATATTACCATTGGGCCCAACGGCTATAATGGCCCAACGACCATTTTTTTGATAAAATTCAATTTTTTTTTTAAAAAAATAAATCGGGCCGGACCGGTTAATCGGCACGCCTAGATTGGGCCGAGTTAAATGGGCCTAATCCAAAAAATATTCGACCTGATATCCGGTACCCTACAGTCCATGAATTGATCGACTGAATTATACCGAGCTGGTTTTATTAAATGGGCCGGTTCGGGCCGAATCAACCCGGTCCGTTTGACAGGTATACTATGGGTGAGAATGTTTGGGACATAATCAAGTGATGGGGTCATTGTCAAATCCAGTACAATTGAAATGCATGCATGCTAACAAAGTTTAGGGTTGGATTCATTGTACAAAAAATTAAAATTAGTTTCTTTTTGTTAGTGTCTTACAGGTATCATCGTATCATTAAAACCAACAGTATTGACATTATTAAATGTTTGTTAAGAAATCGCCACGTACAGCAGGGTATTTCTTATGCCTTTTTCTTATTATTTTATCATTTTATATGACATTTTTTTTCATAATTTCTCTTTATTAGTAATAGTTTTTATATTTAAAAATAGTTCAACTATAAGTTTTTATTCTATATTTGTTGAGTGTGCGAATAAAAATTTCATATTGATAGCTGAAATGATTGGAAAGCTACATATAGGATCTCTTAATGGTGTAAATCTTTTGAAGAAAATCGTGTCTGCTTGGCCCAAAGCAGACACTAGCACACACTGTAAGAGCTTCTTTAGACTGATTAAACACAACATCTAGTATCAAATTTCAGGTTTAGTGGGATGAGTATGGTAATATGACGGAGTGATCAGGCGTGAGGCTCGATTTGCTTACTCTTATGAGCTTGGAATGCACACAAAACTAGCAGCAGGCTTTGGTTTTATAAAAATACTAAGACGATGTGGTGGCACACAGCGAATCACAAAAATTGACTTGTGGATTGTGGTCATGGGCAACATAAAACTTAGTTCGAGGGGGGAGATTGTTGGGTGGGGGTGACACACAATAAACCTTGAATATTGATTAGCGGATCATGGTCATGGGCCACATGGAACTTAGTTCAAGGGGAGAGATTGTTTGGTGTGCGAACAAAAGTCCCACATTGGCATTTGAAAGGATTAGAAAGCTGTATATATGGCGTAGGATCTCTTAATAAAGTGAGACCTTTTAGAGAAAATTTTATGGGCTTTTGCCCAACGACAATATCATACCATGTAGATAAATCATCTTTTCATTTTTTTTAAAAAAATTATTATTTAATTATTTTTATACTATTAACTATAATCTCTAAAATTGAGGAGTTCTAGGATATATGATAAGAAAAAAAATATGAAGAATTAATGTTGATAGTTTTTTTCCTTATGTACCAAAAAAAGGATTCCTATAATATATAATAAGTCGTGAAAAAGAAAAATTTAAGGAAAATTTCTTTTTGACATACAAATGCACAACTTTTCTATTTTTTTCAAATTTGTTAGGTGTTAGGACTTTTTTTTTTTTGGACAGAAAGAACTCTTTTTTGACAGAAAAGGATATTTTTTTTAAATATATATATATATATATATATATATAAGGTTAGCAAATTGTAGTTTAAAATATATATATATTGTACGTTTCTTTTTTTTCTTTTTTGGTAAAATATTAGTAGATTCAGGCATAAGTAAGCAGTTTTTTTTCAATCTTTTGAGCTACTATAAATTTTCAAGGTTTCATTGACAAACTTTTGTGTGATTAATTTAGTTGTGTTTTGTAGTATGATATGACATTATATCAAATATGTATTTTATGTGCACTATGTAGGTTATATTGAAAATTTGTAAATTAAGCAAAATTCATTATTGTTTTTGATTGCAAGTGCTCAAAGTACATCAGATGTTGAAAAATCCTAGTATTACCAAGCTTTGAGTTGTCTATCGAAAACAATCTCTCTATATTACAAAGAGAGTGATAAGGTATACATTTTATCATCCAAAGACTCCACACATGAGATTATATTGAAAATTATCTTGAGATTGAAGGCAAACCTATTGAATCATAACTTTTGTAACTTTGTCGAGGGTCAATCGAAAATAATCTCTCTACCCTACAAAGATAGTGATAAGGTATTTACTATACATATATGGGATATATTGAAAATTTTCTTGAGATTGAAGGCATAATATTAAATCATATATTATGTAAGTTTGTCACATATTTTTGTTTATCTTCAATGATATCGGATGTTGAAAGATTGCATTGAAAGATCACAACGTTATCAAGCTCTGAGTCGAGGGTCTATTGAAAATAATATTTGTACCCTACGAAAATAGTGATAAGGTATATTCTATACTCCATAGACCCCACATATGAGATTATATTGAAAATTATCTTGAGATTGAAGGCATAACTATCATATTTTTTGTAAGTTAACGGAGGATCAATCGAAAACAATCTTGCCATCCTACAAAGGTAGTGACAAGTATGTATCCTATCCTCAACATACTCCACATATGAAGTTATATTGAAAATTATCTCGCAATTGAAGGCATAACTATTGAATCATAATTTTGTAAGTTTGTCGAGGGTCTACTGAAAATAGTCCCTCTATCCTACAAAGGTAGTGATAAGGTATGTATTCTATCCTACACAAACTACACATGTGAAATTGTATTGAAAATTATTTTGAGATTGGATATATAACTATCGAATCATAATTTTTGTATGTTTGTCACATATTTTTATTTTTCTTTAGTGACATTAGATATTAAAAGATGCATCATTATAAAGCTTTGAGCCGAGGACCCATCGAAAGTAATCTCTCTACCCTACAAAACTAGTGGTAAGGTATGTATTCTATCTCCACAGACTCCACATATAAGATTCTACTGAAAATTATCTTGAGATTAAAGGCATAACCATCGAATCATAATTTTTGTAAATTAGCTGAAGGCCTATCGAAAACAGTCTTTCTACCCTACGAATGTAGTTATAAGGTTTTTATTCTGTCCTCCACAAACTGCACATCTGAAGTTATATTGGAAATTATTTTGAGACTGAAGGCATAACTATTGAATCATAGTTTTTGTGAGTTAGCCGACGGTCCATTGAAAGTCTTTATACCCTACAAAGTTTAGTGATAAGGTATGTATTCTATCCTCCATAGAGTCCACATATAAAATTATATTAATAATTATCTGGAGATTAAAGGCACAACTATTAAATTATTATTTTGTAAGTTTGTCACAATATTTTTGTTTTTCTTCAATGATTTTCAAACTATAATTGTAGTACCATGTTCAATAGCTATATCAACAATAAGAGTTTTAATTATGATTGAAGCAACCAAAGCTACAAACAGTACCTGCACTAATAATTTTATCTATGAAAAAAATATTATGTGAGATGTTTTGGTGATTAAAGAACAATCAAAGTGATAATTATAGAGAAGTCAAAGTGACAAAAGCTACACACATCAAGAGTTTGTCTATAAAGAGGTATATTGTAATACTAGTTTAGGTGTACGCGCCTTGTGCGTGTACCTCACTTTAATGAGTTCAAATATTACATTAAATAGGATATTTATTTAAATAATGAAGATGATATAATAATTAAATTTGATATCTTTTGAGTATGCAAAGATGGAGAATTTATTTATTAAAGCTAATCTTTACCTAAAATATTTTTAAAGTCGATACATTCATTTACCATCTATAAATTGTAGCAAAACAGTACAATGATAGCGACATCAAAATAATACAATTAAATTTAATCTTTAGACACAAAAATTTTCTCAAAGTCGTCTGACACTCATCTATCACCTTTAAACAATAACAAAATAATACGATAATAGAGATATCAAAACAATACAACTAAATCTAACCTTTACATAAAAAAATTCCTCAAAGCCGACCAACATCTATCTATCACCTGTAAACTGCAACAAAATAATACGATAAAAGTAATATCAAAACAATACAATTAAACCTAAATTTTACACACAAAAAATTCTCAAAGCCAATCAAAATTCATCTACGAATTGTAAACTACTACAAAATAACAAACTAATAGAGATTTACGATAATACAATTAAACCTAATCTTTACCTAATTTTTTTTTTAAAATTAAAGCCGACCTACATTCATCTGACATCTGTAAATTAAAATAAAATAATAAGATAATAAAGATATCAAAACAATACAATTAAATCTAACCTTTACACAAGAAATTCTTCAAAGCCAACCAACATTCATCTATGACCTGTAAACTATATATAACAAATATAATAGTGATCACAAAGCTTCGATTTTGATCTAACTAATTCTTGACTGAGCAAAAACTTTGACCCTGAAGAATGATTTTGAATGAAAACAAAGAAGATATATATACTCACATATATTGAATTCTATTATGCTGACACAAACAGTGAAGAAATTGAGGGTTAGAAAATCAAACATCTACCATCTAGATATGCAATCGAATCAAGTTAGAGGAACATCAATCATATTCTCCCAATAGGCAAATCGGTTTTTATAGAAGTATTTTCTTAATAGAGTCCTATTTTAGGAGTACTTTTCTAATTAAACAGTAGAAAGAAAAATATTAATTAATTCTCCTACCATATATTTTAGGAAGTTTAGTAGAAAGAAAAATATTAATTAATTCTCCTGCCATGTATTTTATAGGAGTCCCATATATTTTAGGAAGTCAAGTTAATATAATAAAAAATAATTAAATGATAAATTTAAAAAATAGTGAAAAGATAGTTTTGTCTAAAGAATAGTCTTTTGATGAAGGGTAAAAAGTTTAAATCACTTTTCTAAACATCTTCACACTTTTAATATATTATAGATATAGATATAGATTTATTTTTATCATTTAAATAAATTTTGCATTTATTTTAATATTAATTTCTATTTAATTGCATATAATTTATCGTCTTTGTACAATGTTTATTCATATCTTTTAAATATGACATTTATGTTAAAGTTAATGTATACTTTTTAAATTTTATTTTTTATATATAATTTTATTAACTAATGGAGACACACATATGAAACAAATATTCCGACTAGTAATCAGAAAAATGTTAATGACATATTTTAGAGTGTTGGTTTTAAAAGCATTTTAGCATTTTATACTTTCTTAACTTCGAGTCGAACCAAGTATCATCACATAAAATGATGCAGAGAAAATACTAATCATATCTTTCTTTTTTTTTTTTTAAACCACTCGATGTCCGGTACCTATTTTTTAGTAATCCGATTATATTCGAATTCGCCCCGCATCGAATTTCATTTGGGGGGAAAAGCTCCCAACAGAGTGTTTGTCCATACCTAGGGTCGAACCCTCGACCTTTGGGTAGGTTGGCTAATCATATCTTTCAAGTTTATGTAACCGAAGCGTTATGCATTAAAGTGTTAAAAAAATATTTATATTATTAAATCACTTAATAGGTAATTGGTAATCCTATTTAATGCTATTCATTTTAATAAAGCCTCTTTACGATGAAGGGGATTAGGCTCAAACAGAGGTGGACTCACGTGTATAGGTAAGGGTGTACGTCTAGGATGACAATGGGATGGTGTGATGCAGGTGTGGTGTGAGTTTTTATTTTAATCTGCAAATTTAAAAATTATTCCGTCCCGCATTATTTTTAAATTCGTCTCACACTCATGTCCGTGCATATCCACACCGCATCGCACCACACCACAATTTTTTTTATTTTAAAAAAAATGTAACTCTATTGGAAATCATAATATTTTCAAATCTACATATAACAATCAATTTCTATCATTTTTAACTAAGAAATTATCAGAAAAATATCAGGTGTACAAGCAATGATCAAATATCATATTTTCATTTATAGAATGAATCAAGAAATTAAAATTAGAGATCAATCAGATTATTTGATAATTTAAGTCCTTGCTATAGATAAATTAAATAAGTTATGTACGGCAAAATGATTTAATAAGGAAAAATCTTCACACTTTTATTTGATATTTTGTGTTATAAAATTATTTTACTGATTTCAAAAAAAAAATTATGAAATTATTTATTTATAGTGTTATACATACCGTTTTAAGTATGATAAAATTTTAAGTAAAAAATACATATGATTTTAAGTAGATTCTTAAGAATAACACTAAATTTTAATATTTTTTTGATTTAAACCCGCATATACTCGCAACCTGCCCTGCATCGCATCAGTTTAAAAAAATTTACTTCAATCCGCTCCGCACCCACACCTGCATTGCTCCATTACCATCCCTGTGTACGCCTGCACTTGTCGACTTCGGAAATATATTTTGTATATGTTTGAGCGCATCAGTTTGTTTATTTTCCCACCTTCAAATTGTCATTAGAAATTTCTCTAACACGTGTTATAAATATAATGATGTCTTCACGGTCGTTATATCCTAGGTTCGTCTCCAGGCTCGGACATTTGTCTCTTTTTTTTCCCTCGCTAGGATTGTCACCTTTCTTGTTTTCTTTGATTATTAGAACCTACGATCTCAAAATTAGAAGTGAAGGATGTCAGCCACACGTGAAACTGTCTTGTTGGCTCGGACCTTTATAAATATATTAATATCCTAAAAAAGTATACAAAAAAGGTAGATATTATGCCAAATCTCTTTGCCCTAGGAATGAATAATCTCGTATTCCTATATAATTTAGAATTTTTTATCGAGAATATATTTAAAATAATAAAAATGTGTTCTTTCTAATAATTTAAACTTTAAGATGAGATAAACACATATTTCAATATTATATCATAGCAGTTAGAGGTCCTGAGATCGAATCTCGCGCCACTAATTTTCATGTACTTGTCTCATCACGAGCTATAAATGTAAGAGTATATTTGCACACCCAATACTATAATCTTTCTCTCAAATTAAGTTATCACATGTACATACCCATCCCCCATTGAAACTAATTGTATACACCATACTATAATGATATCGATTGTTGGACTAAGTTGATCGTAGATGGATTTATACACCTAAGTGTTGTTATCTAGCCTTAATTAGCTTAGTTTTGAAGACTTCTCGTATGCATAATGAGTTAATCTTCATATAAATGGTCATCTAAGTGTTAAACTAAGTTCTTATAATATTTAAGTTGTGTTCAAAACAAGTTTGGAATCAAATCGTACAATTAGAGTTTAGACGAGGAAACTAGTATTCTTAGCTTGAGCTATGTGTAATTCTAGTTTGTCTTGTTGGATTTTATCATGTTATGAGTAGGGGTGTACATAGGTCGGATTGGTTCGGTTTTTCATTAAAATATAACCATACCAATAACGTCGGTTTCCTAAATCTATAAATCAAATCAAATCAATATACAATCGTTTTTTTATTTTGGTTTTAGTTGGTTTTTTTTTCAATTTTTCGATTTTTTGGTTTTTCAGTTTTTTTTCAATTATAATGTGATTGAAGAAAAAATTAAATGTTTCACTAAAAATATAAAAAAATAATGGTCATAGAGTAGTTCCAATAAAAATTAAGTTGGCAAATTACTAAGACGTCTAAACTATTATCTCTCAAAGTAATATTATGTGGATACCCGGTGGTTTAATTTCTAAGTCACTAGTTATAGTAGCTTGTATGAAAGTTCCCTTCACATAAAATATGAGCATACAAAAGAATGAAGAATTGGAGACAACTTATTAAAAGCTTAACTCCATAAAATAATTAACTATAGGATAATTCTACAAGAAAAAAGAGAAAGAAGAGAAACAACCTAAATCACAACTTGATGGATGAGGAGAATGAGAAAAGTAAGATGAGGAAATAATGAGAACTCTCTGAAAATTTGGAAAATAAAATGTAAAGTGAAGCAATTGAAAAGTTTTAGTTTTTTATATTAAACTTGAGCTTTGTATTAATTTGTTACTAATGGACAAATACTATAATTAAAGGCCAAGAATATATATCTATTTTTTGAATATAAAAAAGTAATCAAAGTAATTAGAAAGTAGATTATAAGTAATATTTTTTTCATATAAGAATTAAAATTATGTATGTATTATGTCAGTTCGGTTTGGGTTTGATTTTATTTTATTTTTGCTATTACCAAACCAAACCAAGAATGATCGGTTTTTTTTCTAACACCAAACCAATCAAACTAAACCATAAGTCGCTTTTTTTCCTCGGTTTGGTTTGATTCATCGATTCGGTTTGATTTAGCGGTGCGGTTTGTACACCTCTAGTTATGAGCTCTAATTCGCGATGTTTTATGTTATAGTAAGCTTGGTGAGATGATGCACTTGATAAAATGATGATATACAAGCTGTTTTGAAGTGGAAAAGTTACCATGAAGCAAGGGATGAAAGGTGAAATGCATGGAGTAAAGTACAACAAAACCAGGAATTTTTGGGCTTAGGGGCATGCCACGCCCTTAGTGTCAAACCAAATGTGCAATTCCAGTATCTCACCGCGATATGAGCGTGGCACGCTCTTATCTCGCCAATGTCATAACGTGGCATGCTAGTGTGTCAAAATCGGGCAGCTTTCTCCAACTATAAATAGGACACCCCAATTGTTTTGTAACTACTTTGGATGACTTATGGGGCTTGAAACACACTTTATCAATTAAGATTTTTATTCTTATACTTTAGTTTACTTTTGACTTATTCATCGATTCTATCATTATGATTTCTTGTAATCCATGAGTGGCTAAAACCCTCATCTAGGGTTAAGGTTAAGAACATGAGTACTTAAGCTTGTTAATTGAGTTGATTTATGTTATTATCATTATTGATTGTTCATGTATCCTTGTTTTAATTATTCTACTGATTAGAAACCCTTAGAATAAAGACAGAATTCTATCATCTGCCCAGAAGAAAGAATGATAGAATAGAATATGGGATATATGGAATAGGCTCGTAATCATTTAATGAATTAAAGTTATGATTTGCGTTTAGGATGGGAATATACCTAATTTGCCCTATTTGGTTCATAGATGGGAAGAATACAAATGCGTTTAGCTTAGTGCTTGCATCCCCACTCAATGATGTAGTTGTGAGGCTAGGTTAGATAGTTGATTAGAGGTTTGGAAGGTCGTAATCATGTTATTAACCCCGCGAATCAACAATCAAGATAATTACTTAAACCAACAAGATTATATAGCTAAGTAGGATTGTTTGTAGTGTCTTAACCCTGGGTTTCTCCCCATTATTGTTCAAGTTATTTACATTATCGTATTGATTAGTTCACTTTTAATTGTTAATTCTCAAATACACTTGGTTACTGAAGCACTTGCTTCATCTTAATATTGCACTGGAATTGAATAGTTGTATAACACAAGTCTCAGTGGGATCGATGCTTGGCTTTTCAGGTCTATTTTACTACTTGGTGGACCACATACACTTGCGTATGTGCTTGGGAGCATCAAGGTTTTGATGCCATTATCGGGAACTTAAAATTGGCAACTATCTTAGTTTAGTTTTGCTATTTGATTTCGTGAGTGCTAATTACTTCATCGTAGCTTTTGAATTTGCAGGCATATGTTTGTAAAACAAGTAAGCTGGCAAGGGACAGGGAGTTGGTTGAACCATATCCCAAACCTAAGTAACGCTTACACCAATTATGAATAGAAGCAGTACTTCTCTACCAGATATCTTAGATTCAGCAAGAAGAAGCTATTCCTACACCCAAGTTGAAGATCTACCAGCCCGCAGGATCGTACACAAAGTGACAATCCCACTTGCAACTAATTTTACCTCTGCTATCTGCAGATTAAAATCGAAAGGTAGATTGAGCTTAAACAAAACATGGTGCAACTTTTGTACAACAATTGGCAGTTTTCTGGCTTGTTACATAAGGATCCGCAGGTCCATTTGTAGAACTTTTTGGAAATAAGTGACTCTTTCATTCTCACTGGAGTCTCCAAATATTATGTGAGGTTCACACTATTCCCTCTCTCATTTTTAGGGAATCTAAGAAGTAGTTGAACGCAGAGCCAGCAAGTTTCATCACTACATAGGACGATCTAGCAAAGAATTTCCTTATCCATTTCTTTCTATCCGACAAGACTGCAAGGCTACGAAGTGAAATCTTGAGTTTCAAGCAGAGGCCAGATAAAAACCTATATCATTCTTGGAAGGGTTTTAAATTACTTATCAGAGGCTGTCACTTCATCAACAGTCAAATAAGGTATTAGTTTACACTTTTGTAGAAACTCTTGACCATAATACAAAGATTTTGTTAGATTTAGCTACAGGTGATTAAGCATTAGAGAAAACTTATGATGAAATCTTACCTTGTTGAACAAAATTGTACAAGGTAATCCTGACTGGCATGATGATATATCTAGAGGTGCAGTGAAAAAGCCTGCGGATATGATAGAAGTAGATAGTGTCACAGTTGTAGCTGTCCAATTATCAGCTCTTCAAAATCTGATGGTTGTTTAGAAAATTGGGTGTGAATCAGTCTCAAGATTAGGTGAATGTAATTCAGCAAATCCCATCTTGGTATGAGATTTGTGGCAACAGTGGTCACTCTGTAGACTTATGTGGAGCAAATTTAGAGTTTGTGAACCAGTAGACACTCTGTCCACTTATGTGGAGAAAATCCAGAGTCTGTAAACTTTGTGGGCAATGTACAAAAGCCACTTATGGAAATTTCTACAACCACAAGAGGCAGACTTAGCCCAATTATTCATGGGATAATAATCAGACTCACCAATTTTAGTATCAGCATAATATACAAGCAATAATATTAAGAAGACATTGAAGAAGATCTTAGCCAACCAAGAGCAAATCGCTGCTGAAATTTAGAATCATCAATTAGCTCAAAAGAGGCATAATTTGGGAAGATAGATCAGGCACAGAACACCAGGCCCCAAGATGCATTGCCAAGTGACACAAAGAATCCAAAGTAAGTAATGAAAATCATCTTGAGAAGTAGTAGAGATCTCATTGACAAACCACGTAAGAAAAATAAGAAGGTATAAGAAAAGCTAATCCCACAACATGTAAATAAGAAGCAAGATAAAGTTGATGATACTGAAAAGTCGAAAAAATATGAGTACCTAAAAATAAAGTTTGTTGATCAAGTAACTGAAAGACCACCACCATCATTCCCTCAAAGGCTCAAAAAGGCCAAGGAGGATGCATGTTTTAAGAAGTTCTTTGACATGTTTAGAGAACTTAACATTTATCTTCCTTTGTTATATGTTTTGGAAGGCATGCCCAAGTACGCTAAGTACTTGAAAGATGTGGTGACTAATAAGATATAACTACAAAACATTGAGACAATGACACTTATTGAGGAGTACAACTTGGTAGTACTGAGGAAAATACCTAAGAAATTGAAAGACTCAGGGTGTTTCATCCTCCCCATACAAATTGGTAAAAATGATGTGGTTCATGCTTTGAGTGATTTGGGGGCAAGCATAAACTTGATGCCCCTATCAGTGTTTAATACTCTTTGTTTGGGAAAGCTGGGGCCATGTTTTGTGGTGCTTCAAATGACAGACAGAACCAGAGTTCATCCTGAAGGAACCATTGAGGACGTGATCATTAAGGTTTATAAATTTATTATTCCTGCTAACTTTATTGTGCTTTATTATCTGCAGATTACAATGTGCCAATTATTTTGAAATGTACATTCTTTGCAATGGAAGTAGCACTGATTGATGTTAGAGAGAGCACTCTCAAAATGAGATTGGATGATGAAGAGGTGGTCTTCAAAGTCTACAAACCACTTACGCGACCTTCACATTATAAAGACTTATGCATGATCACTACCATGGTGGTGGAGTCTAAGCCACCAATGACCTCTTCGAATAGTCTCATAGAGTTACCTAAGCCCCCAATTGTGCCCAAAAAGGTAAAACTAAAAGAAGAGACTGAAAAGGTAAACGTTGAAAAAGATGCTGACCTTGAGAGTACACACTCAAAAGTCCAGAAATGAGTGAGAAGATGGCCTCCGAGTAGGAGGAAGATGATGAAAAAATACGGTTGAGATATAGTGATCTAGGTCCCATGACTCTAAATTCAGCTCTGCTTGGGAGGCAACCCAAGTTAAGGTAAGTTTTTTATTTTCATAGTTTATTTTTTATTTCATGTATTTTTTATTTTTATTGCGTCACATGTTGAAGGAAAATCTAAGTACCGAAAACCCAAGCTAAGGAGCATGAAAAAGACTGGGTATGAGGTCCATCCGACGTCATTGATACTTAAAGATGTTACTTGCTAGGCCTAGAGGCCTCAGGGAGTATTTCTATCCTTACTTTTGAGTATACTTTGAGGGCAAAGTATGTTTTTTAAGAGTGGTATGGGTAAAATTCCAATGGTTTGCGTGAAGTGATGCTACAGAATTTTAATTCTTAATTGTTTCTTAGTGTTTAAGTAAATTTGAAAAAATTATAAAAGAAGTTCTCTTTGTTAGTTTTAGCTTTTTAGTTTTGTTGGTGTCAGTCTAGTAGGTGCACACTTTACCCACCCCTTGATTATTTTTTCCTGTTCTTTTCCAAAGGGGCTCTCTTTGAACCCCAGTATACTTTTTTCATTTTTAGGAGTAAATTTTAAAATTATTGTGTTGGGTGTTGGGATGTTCTTGCTCGTTACTATGTGTGATTACATGTTGTAAGTGGTTTTATATATGAAACATGTTGATTGTGTTGAATGACTACTATTGAGACACCTAGGCTCAGTTGTATAAATCTTGTATGTGTTGACTTAATTTTGAATTTATGTTATTGCTTGGTTTAGAGTCTATAATGATTCTACCTGAGTTGATCATGTGCTAGGTGTGATATGTGGTTTTTATTGTATTTCTTGTTGCATAATGACGTCTAGAACTTGCCTGGTGTGTGCGCAAAATAAAATAAAGAGTGTGGGTTTAAGAGATGATATAGACATTTCTTGGTAACCATGTTTCATACCTCTTTATCTACCCATGTGCATAATCTTAGTTATCCCTGTTGAGCCTTTAGACTATATTCTTTGTTAGCCTTATGAGTAGCCTAATCCTTTCTTTGATTGACCATAATTTGATTCAAAGATCCTAAGCACTTTAATTGAAAAATTATTAAGGATAAGGAGAGAAAAATATGAAGGAGAGAGGTAAAAGTGAAGTCCCAAAGTAGTAGCTATTGGTGTTAAGAAGTTATGTGTTATGGTTGGGAGTAATGTAATGAGAAAGATAGAAATTGTTCAATATTGAATCACATGTTGATAGAGAATACCCCTTACTCAATATATGTGAACTAGATTAAAGAGAAGGAGCAAAACAAAAGAAGATGTGTGAAGGTAGAAATGGTGAGAGTTTTGTTATTTAGAGAATAACTTAATGCCTAATGTGATGTATTAAAGTGCTTAGGGAAGATAGTCAATATTACTGGCTAGAATAGTTCCTACTCGTCCTTTAGCCTATATTACAACTCCTAAAGATCTATGTGATCTTAAGCATTAACATTCTAATATTAGTTGAGCACTACACTAAGGGAAAGTCTATGGTTCATCTTATGCGACATGAGAGTACTTTGTGAGAGTGAGTGTATTTGATTCTTATATCCATGCCTGTGATAAATTGCATTTATTTAAGTGAATATGGATAACTCTCTTGTGGTAAGGGCACATGTTTGATGATAGTTAGGTGACATAAATGATCTCATTGATTGAGTAATATGGATGAGTTTGCCAACTTGGTGAGTTAATTCTTCAGGTTAGGATGTTTTGAAGTAGTGTTCATGAGCTTTCAAGTGGATGTAACATGCTTAGTGTAAAACTTGCTAATTGTGTAGTCATTATAATGCTTGCTTGAATGTCTTTCTTGTAGTAGAAACATGGGACTCTTCCTTTATTATAGAGCTTAAGGTAAAGTGTTGTTCGAGGACGCCAATACTTTAAGTATGGGGTGATGATCTTAGGTGGATTTATAGACCTAAGTGTTGTTATCTAGCCTTAATTAGCTTTATTTTGAGCACTTCTCGTATACGTAATGATTTAATATTCTTATAAATGAGAATCTAAGTTTTAAACTAAATGTTTATAATGTTTAAGGTGTGCCCAAAACAAGTTTGGAATCAAATTGTACAATTAGAGTTAGATGAGGAAACTAGTATTCTCAGCTTGAGTTATATGTTATTCTAGTTTGTCTTATTGGATTCTATCATGTTGTGAGCTCTAATTCGTGGTGTTTTATGTTGTAGAAAGCTTTGTGAGATGATGAACTTGATAAAGTAATGATATACAAGCTTTTTTAAAGAGGAAAAGCTACCGCAAAGCAAGAGATGAAAGGCCAACCGCATGGAGTAAAGTACAACAAAATCAGGGATTATTGGGCTTAGGGGCGTGCCACGCTGCCTAGCCACTGCTTTAAGGGAGTTCCACGCCCTTAGTGTCAAACCAAAATATTCAATTCCAGTAGCTCACCGTGATAAGAGTGTGGCACGCCCTTATCGCGCCAATGTCATAGTGTGGCACCCTAGTGTGTTAAAATTGGGCAACTTTCTTCAACTATAAATAAGACACTTCAATTGTTTTGTAACCACCTTGGGCGACTTGTGGGGTTTGAAACACACTTGAGGAGGCTTAAATTAGGGTTTTTATTATTTTACTTTAGTTTATTTTTGAATTATTACCTGGATTCCATCATTATGATTTCTTGTAATTTCATAAGTGGCTAAACATCCTCATCTGGGGTTAAGGCCACAAACATGAGTACTTAAGCTTATTAATTGAGTTGATTTATGTTATTATCATTATTGATCATTCATGTATTATTTTAGCTATTCTATGGATTCACAACCCTTAGGATAAATGCATAATTCTATCATGAGCTCAGAAGGAGGAATGATAAAATATAATGTGGGAATCATTCAATAAATTGAAGTTATGATTTATATTTAGGATAGGAATATACCTAATTTTCTCTATTTGGTTCATAGATGGGAAGAATACAAATGCGTATAGCTTAATGCTTACATCCCCACTCAACGATGTAGTTGTAAGGCTAGGTTAGTTGATTAGAGGTTCAGAAGGCCATAATTATTAACCCCGTGAATCAACAACCAAGATAACTACTTGAACCAACAAGATTATAAAGCTAAGTTGGATTGTTTGTAGTGCCTTAACCCTGATTTTCTCCCTATTATTATTCAATTCCTTTACATTATTGTATTGATTAGTTTACTTTTAATTGTTAATTCTCAGATACACTTGGTTACTGTAGTACTTGCTTTATCTTAATATTGAACTAGAATTGAATAGTTGTTTAACACAAGTCCCAGTGGGATCGATATTTGGCTTTTAAAGGCCATTTTACTACTTGGTGGACCACGTACACTTGTGTGTGCGCTTGGACGCAACACAAGTTAGTCAAAATTCGAAAAACATTCAAAATATATCATTACTTTCGTTTTAAAAAGAATGACCTATTTTGACTCGATATGAAGTTTAAGAAAGTAAAGAAACTTTTGAATATGTGGCCTTACATTAAAGTTTTGTTAAATGTATCAAAATGTTCTTTAATTTTGTGGTCTTAAACATGCCACGCAAAAAATTAAATAAAGTGTTGCCAAGAAAAGGAAATTGGATCATTCTTTTTAAAACAAACTAAAAAACAATAGGTCATTCTTTTATAAACAAAGAAAATATATTGTATTAATTGTTTTGGGTCAAACGTGCACACTTTTTCTCTACTTCTACCCTGGTGATACATTCTTGGATGAATTTCTTAACGTACTCCTTGTATGATTGTGTGCGTGCTAACAATTGATATTCCACAACATGCAGGGAAAAAGTTTAAGAATGAAATGACTAGATCGCAAAAGTTTTGTGACTTCACTTTTGAGACCGAAATAATCGTCAGCGTTATGCGAAAGATAATAATTATAAATTTTAAATAATAATAAATCAGACCAAAAAAAAGATACTAAAAATACATAATATTTTAATATGATTTGACCCACTTGATAATTAATAATCCCTCATTGTTTGGTTTGGACTTGCTACGAAAAGTTTAAGAAAGTGAAATAGATTTTCTTATGATCTTAAATAAAAAATATAGGGAATGCACCAAAATGTTCTTTGATTTTGTAGTTTTAAACATGCCAGATGATAAATTGTAGATACGTAATTTCGTCCCTCCCGAGAGCTGAATTTATCCATTTATCCTACTTTATCACGCATCCCATCCCATTCAATAATTCTTCCATAGAAAGCCAAAAATAACAAATTTCTAACAACTTTGACACCTCATCCTAACAAATTAACAACCCACCCAATCAAACTTAACCACTTACCTTATATTAACCACTCACTTACCCACTTGTCCCCTACCCTACCCCACTCACGTTTTCTCTATTACTTTTTTCATAACAGAATCAGCAACAAAATATATACACATACTAATACGGGACCTACAGAGAATATAGATTCTTACCCTCATAATTCTCATATATACACATATCACGCCATACACAGGGGATGATTTCCATACATAATTCACACAGAGAAAAGAGGTACACACATAAAATCACCGGAGAAACTTTACACACAGATGCACTCTTCACTGAAATAGACATATACACACAGAGAGAGAGAGAGATCGAGGGAGATTTTGAGTGATTAGAGAGAAAATAGTAAGAAAATTGTAAGCAAGAGGAGAGAAAACTAGTGAAAGAGAGAATTGAGGGAGATCGGGCAAGAAGGAGAGTTTGCCCGTGATATCTCACCGGGAAAGGTTTTGGACTACTATTTTCTCTAATTTTTATCATTTACGAGCTCGTCGAAGCTTCGTCTAAGTGAAAACAAGGAAGTCTAGCTTTGTTCTGACAAAATCAACCAAACCCAACCCTTTTACAGTCGGTTTTGACTAAGTCCTGTCAAAAAATGACCAAGTTGGAAATGGGTCAGTCGGGTCAATTCAAATTAGTGCAGATTTTAGTGTTCTTGTGAGATGAATTTGGAGTTTCATCATTGAGGTTTGATTTGAGGGTCCCGACGCGGACTCCATCTTATTTAATTGAGTAATACTAGAATAAAAGCAACATTAAGGTACATTCTTCATCTCATTCTCAATTAATCTTAATTATTTGACACTTTGTGTGGTAAATTTATTGGTGTGTGAATTTTATTTTTGTTAATTTTGATATATTTTATATCATCGGCATTGATTATTGATATTGATTGATGGTGTGAATTGGATAATCCAAGAAGTTGGGCTCAATTTAGAGGGTATATCTTAATTGTGGGGATGATGTTGAAAGTTGGCTAATTCGTAATTTTATTTGGAATATCTAATTTATTAGTTGAATAATTTTGATGCCGTTGAACATGATAGTACCATGATAGGTCGAGTCGGGTAGGCAAATGGTAGGCTCGGGTAGGCAAATTTAGAACTTGTGGATTGTGGAATGTTAGGAATATTTATTAAATGGTTTTGTTTACCATATTTGGATCAATTGTATTCATTTAGCCGGGAATTCCCCGAAGCCATTTGTACTTATTCACCGGGGTATGCCCTAAAGTCTTTTGTACGCAAAGGATGTTCGTAATCAAGGCCTGAGGCATCGAATAAATCATAATTTAGGAATAGTATAGGTTAGCATAGGTTTATTTCAATATCTTTTTATTTCAGACTGTATAATTTGGACTGGACATTATTTTGGTTTTGAATTTTGTTTAATTTGTTTGTTTGTTTGTTTTATATGTTTTATTTGGTTTATACATTTCATAGTATCATACTAGATGATATACTCAACCAAGAGATCGTGGTCAAACCACGGGACCGAGGGACGCCTAACACCTTCCCCTCGGTCAACATACTTTCTTAATCGAAATATCTGTTCGTGAATCCATCTTTTAAAGAGTTATTATTTTGAAAAAGAATTTCCAGAGGTTGCTTGGTACACCCTATTTATGCCAAGTGTCAACTCTGAGTTTCAATGTACAAGAATTCCTTTCGAAACAAATTTTATTTTTAGTCACTTTAAATAAATAAAAACCCTTTTCAAACACAAGACGTAACTTCTGGTAAAAAAAGGGTGTGACAGCTTTGCCGACTCTAATGGAGATTTTTCAGAATTCGAGCTTATTTTTGGAGTTGTATCGGCTTAGTTTGACATTATGGGTGTATAAATATTGTTTGTGTTATCGTTTGTATTTGTTTTATCATTGTTCAATTCCTACGTGCTACGTATTTATAGTTTTTCTCTTATGTGTTACCGCTTTATATCGGTCATCATTTGCATAGCCCGAGTCATTTCTTTCGCAACAAGTCTGTAGTACACGCTATGTACACAACCTCTAGTTGAGTTACCCTTATTTTAGGAGGGCGAGTCGTGGGCTGGTATGGAGTAGGTGGAAAGCAATCGCAACTACTATTGACCATACGCTCCCCCAAATAGTCTTGTTAGTTGAACCTCAGCATAGGTCAACCTTTAGGTCATTTGTATATGCATCATATTGAGACTTAGCGGGACTTGTTCGATCCTTTGTAGGACACTCCCTCAAAGCATCCTGACTTGCTAATTATTGCATTTTGAGAGTAACAGGGTCACTTGGAAGACTGATTTGGGGAAAACATGTGCTAGAATTAAAAGGAAATGTGTTGGCAAGGAAAGGTTGAAAAATAAAGTGGGTCAAAAAAAAGGTTTCGTAGCTTTCTTTTAGAGTTGTTTATGACTTTTGTTTTTCACAATTTAAAAATTCAAAAAGATTTTTTTACCTTTTGCACTCATTTTCTCAAAAATAACAAAATATCAAAAAGATTTTGCCTTTGTTTCCTTTAGCAAACATTCATAATCAAAAATTTGAAAAAAAAAGGAAAAGTTTTTTTAATGGGAGCTTTTTATAAAAGAAAATTTAAAAAAAATGGTAGAAGTTTTGTACATTTCATATAACGAAAATACCAAAAAGATTTTTCTTTCATAGTTGTTGGTGTCAGTTTTATGTGAAGTGTCAAGTTAAAACCCCCCCAAAAGATTCTATTGACGTTTTTCATCGTCCGTGTTTGGTTGCTTCTCTTAAGTCAAGGTTTAGTTTGTTATTTAATCATTAATTGTCCAATCTGGATGAACTACGCACACCTGATTCTCCTCTCTCGGGAGTGAGATACGTAGGCAACCCTTCATGGATTTCGTGATCTTATTTTAAAAATTCAAAAAATATTTTCTTCACTTTTCATTTAAAGTAGGTGTTTAATATACATCTTTAAAAGAAAACTATAAAAACAATTTCTTTTAATCGTTTCAAGTTTTATTTTCGTACGAAATTCAAAATTGAAAACCCAAAAACATTTTTTATTGGCAATAATAGGTTTCATTTTGTATAGGGATGTTAGAGCTAAAAAATTTAAAAAGATTTTTGTCAATTCTTTTGACAATTTGTTATTTTCTTTTCTTCTTAAAGTTTCAAGAAAAGAAAAATAAAAAGAAAGAGAGTTCGATTGGCCATGTTGTGCCAAAACTTCACGAACTACGCACACCTGATTCTCCTCTCTCAGGAGTGAGAAACGTAGGCACCCTTCTTGAGTTCGGTGACATTTTCAAAAGAAAAAAAGAAAAAAAGATTTTGAGAAAGTGTTGAATTGTAACGCTTTTGTTATCTCTTATTCAGTTAGTTTAAGGTGATAGGTTTATGGCATTTTGGTTGGTCCTTCAAATTACACCAAATTCAAGGAAGGGTTAGTTGTGTCCAATAAGGATATAAAGAGTGACATCATGTATCAAATAAAGAGTTAGGAAAATGAGAGTTTAAAGAAAGAGATTGTAAGGCTAAGACAACAAATGATTGAAATGTATCGAGCTTGGATCAGTGGGCTGCCTCTTCCTTCATTCCCCATTATTGACCCTGCAAATACCTTGAGTTTTCCATCACAATTACAAAGTCAGTTTTCTACTGTTGTTGATGCACCACAATATGCCTCATAATTCACTCAAATCCAAAAGCATCTCAATGCTTCCATCACTCATTCTCTAGCTCTTCAGTTTAAATGTACCATATTGAAAGCACCACCTGTCGTCTCTGCTTTTGTTGCCCAACCTCTACTGAAGCTCCCATTTTGGCTTTTCGTCCAGCGATTGTGCTTCCCCAATCTGCTAGTGAGTAAATGTTTAATACTCTTGTTGATTGCTACTATGCTCTCGAGCCTACATTTAACTTAATGAGACCACCAAAATTTCTCAACTAGAAGTCTAGCACGCTAATAGAGCCAGAGAAAATGGTTGGAAAAATAAAGAGTGCAAAAAATGCTATGAAAAGTTCATTAGGACCTGCGGGTAAAAAAGATGATTCATACAAAGACTGGGTCATGTCTTTAAGTGTTAACCTTCCTTCAATCCTTGAGATGTCGATATTTGAGGAGTAAGATAGACATGAGGAATCCGTGAAACATTTGGGACAATATTGCAATCAATTAAGGGAAAATAGAGGGAAGAAGAATGAGAAAGATGCAACTGCCATTATAGTTGGACAACGAGTACGTCCAAGAAGACCACATCATCGTTACCCTCAGTCTCAAGCCCAAGTTCATACCCAAGATCTCTATAATCACTCTCAAAATCTATTATACTCTATTTCCCCACCTCCATATCTAGTATATTGTGCACAACCATATGTTCAACTTCCTTCTTACTCACAATGGTGTACACCAATGCCTTAGAGTCACTCTCTAACACATACATGTCAAAGCCTTTCTAGGCCTGATTTTTGATCCAACTCAAACAATGAGAAGAGGCAGAAACCTAGGAATAGTTTCACGCTAATTGGAGAATCATATGCCAATTTGTTCCAGAGATTAGTATAATGGGGCATGATCACTCCTCTCCTTAAGTATACTCCTGACCCGCTTTCAAGAAATTTTGATCCTCATGTACGCTGTGCATATCATTTAGATGTTCAAGGTCACAATTTTGAGGATTATTATGCTTTGGAAAGAGAAATAGAAAGCATGATTCAATAAAAAATTATTATGGTGCAAAATATTGACACTACGAGTGTCACACAAAATCCTTCACGAACATACAATAATGCACAATATGTAGGAAGCAATGAGTTAATAATGGGATCCAAAACTTATCTGTTGAAGGAAATGTGTTGGACAGTGGAGAAAGCTCTAGTCATTTTGATATGTAAACCAGTGGTTAAGATGTCAAGATTAGCAATTGGGAAGACACTCCCCTTCTTACTTGGAAGGAGTTTTGGTAGTTTGTTTTGTTTTCCTTTCTGTTTTCTGAATTATTTCAGGGTGGTAGTTTGGAATCTATCTTGTTTTGTTTTTTTGTCATTTTTGTTTAAACACTTCTATCTTTTCTTTTAATGAAATGTGGTGTCCTTGTTGTTTTGTCTTATTTTAAGTTGTTTGTTTGTTTTCTTTACACAGTTCATTTTATGTTGGTTCTAGTGATATGACATGCTGGTGGAATTTTCAGCTAGATCTTAAATCCAGTTTAAGCATGAACTTTGAATCAAAGGGCTAAAGTTAGAACAAAGGCATCTGAGAAATAGGTAGAGTGTTAAGATATTTGATGACCATGTTGAAGTCTTCTTTCAAAATTAAAGCAATTATTTTAAGAATCACAAGAATAACTTGGTCATCAATTAAAAAGTACATCCCAATTAGGTCAAATAGTGGACGTATGATCCCTATATCAAGAGGAACAAGAAGATAATCATCTTCACAAAAGCATGAATCATTCGATGTGAGGGATGTACAACAAAGGTGAAGTTGTATGTTTGACAAGTGTAGAAGAAGAAGTGGCATACATGCTCAGTTAAAGTTAGTACTGTTAAAGTGTCACAAATAATCTTCATCTTTTAATTTCATAGTGCATGATATATACTTGCATTTTCAAGGATTGATATAACGAAGATATTTCATTCTGCTTTCCAAACATTGTGTCATCCTTTGTTCACCCTGTTTGAGATTTTGTGCTATTTTCTTTCAAACCTCTCTTTTGGAATCAAGATACAGTCAACAAAGTTCAAGAAAAATGTTGAGTAAAAGAATAGAGTCCTAAGTTTAAAAAAAAAAGATAAAAAAATGTGTTAAAAAGAAAGAAAAAAGAAGAGCGTCAAGAAAAATAGAGTCAGAAAGGGTCCCAAAGAAAAAAATGCCAAATAAAAGAGAAGAAAAGAAATCAAAATCAAGCAAAAGAACAAGTTGTCGAAACTACGTATGACCTGATTATCCTTTCTCGAGGGTGAGATACGTAGGCTGCCTACTCTGGGCTCGATCCAACCAAATAAATAATTTAAAATTACCCAGTTAAAGAAATTAGGTCATGGGTTAATTTTCATTATTTGAGTCAATTCCAAAAGTTGTAAGTCCCACACCACTTTAAGTGTCTTTTGGGCCTCATGATGTTCTTTCTTTCTAACCTTATCCAAAAGCCAAGTTACAACCAAAGCAAGACCTCCAGATCAATCTTTGAGAATATTAACGCTAAGCATGCAATGGATATGATGATGCATTTTGATAACTTCTTATCGTCCTTAGCATAAGAAATTGAGAGAGAAATAAAATAAGAGAGTCTTATTAGTGAAAACCCTCATGGGCACCGTAAGACGATTGTGATTGAGAGAATGAAATGAAAGATTCTTATTGGTGAAAATCCTCACGGGCACCGTAAGACGACTGTGAGTTGAAAAAAAAAGAGAATCTTGTTGGTGAAAACCCTCGTAGACACTGTAAATAATGATGAGATGAGGAAAATATGAACAAGAGAGGCTTGTTAGCAAAAATCCTCAAGACGTCACTAGCCGAATGAGGTCTATGAGTTCAATTGGCCTATGAAAGAAACTCAACTTTAGGATCACTAACTCAACAAAAATTAGTGAAAGTTTGGATGGAAAGATCGGACAAATTAATCCAAAATGCATGTCATAATTATTAGAGTTGACTGTAATTTTTAGATAAAATTTTCTTTTCTTTGTTTCAGTGGGGACATTCATTACCTTTTCTTTCTTCTCTATATTTCTATTTTTGCTTTCTTGAGTTAGTTAGTAAAATGAAAAGTCATTTTTCTTGTGTCTTTAAGTCAAATCAATGCCAAAGCAAGAGAGAAAAGATTTCAAAACTTGCTGCCAACTTCTTCGATTGCACAAAGTAAGACAAAAGGCCAGCACATAAAAAAAACATGATTGTAAGTTGACACGAGGCATGAAGAAAGTTTTGTCAATAGACAAGTCTGAGAATTCGTGGAAATATCAAGGTTCAAAGAATTTATCTGAGAGACACACCAAAGAGGAGATACTGTGCTTGCTTCTGAGTCACTTTTAATGATCTTAGTTTGGGTCAGTGGTGCAACAAGACAAGTGTAAGAGAAATCTCCTCAAAATACAAAGCCTCAAGCCAACCACCCTGTTTTAAACTCACAAATTTTCTTTGTACGAAATAGGAACAGTTGCTACCTTCTAATCAAAGACTTCAAAGCACAAATATCCAGAGGTGCAATTCCTCATTTCTGCAAATGCAAGAGCAATGCTGCTGTATAATTTTGGTAAACACAATTATGATAAAATTCATCATCTTGTACCCTTAAAAGACACATTCTCTAATTTGGGTCTTTCATGTCTAGTGGCTAGGAGGTGCACTTCCTAATTTGAGCCGTTAATCCTAAAAGATGCATTTTTTAGTAGGAATCTTTCACTTTCACTCTTAAGAGAGGGACTTGTTGGTCTCAGTCATTCAATTTTACCCTTAAAAGGTGTATTTGTTGATCAGAATCTTGATTCATCTTTGCATTATGCATTGTTGCAAGTAGTTGTGATTGGGTTTGACACCTGCAAAAGCGTTTGATAATAAACTGGGGCAAAAAGAAAATTTAATTCCTGTTATTTGGAACTTGACTTTAGGACCCTCCTATAAAATGAGACTTTATTTTTTCTAGAAAAATGAAATCTTTCTTTATTATAATCTTTATGTGGGATAATTTTTGTTCTAGTTTTGATTTTGATTTCAGGAGCCCACCTTGAGAACAGGATGATGAAATGGAAAGTCAGGAGCCCGCCTAAAGAATAGGGTGATAAAATTGCAAGTCAAGAGCCTGCCCAAAGAACAGGATGATGGAATTACTAGTCAGGAGCCCATTTGAAAAACAAGGTGATGAAATGGCAAGTCAGGAGTCCGCCTGGAGAACAAGGTGATGAAATTACAAGTTAGGAGCCCACCGGAAGAATAGGGTGATGAAATGATGATTTAGGAGCTCCCCTGAAGAAAAGGGAGATAAAATTGCAAGTCAGGAGCCCGCTTAAAGAACAGGGTGATAAAATGGCAAGTCAGGAGCCCGCCTGAAGAACAGGGTGATGAAATAACAAGTTAGGAGCCCGCCTGAAGAATAGAGTGATGAAATTGCAAGTCCGGAGCCCGCATGAAGAATAGCATGATGAAATTGCAATAGAGAAGTCCACCTGAAGAACAGGATAATAAAATAAAAGTAGGAGCCTTCCTGAAGAACAGGGCGATGAAATTTAAAGTCAGGAGCCCATGTAAAGAATAGAGTGATGAAATTGCAAGTCAGAATCCCGCCTAGAGAAAAGGGTGATGAAATTACAAGTTAGTAGCCCGCCCACCTGAAGAATAGAGTGATGATATTGCAAGTCAGGAGTTTGCTTGAAAAATAGGGTGATGAAATTGAAAGTCAGGAGCCTGCCTGAAGAACCGTGCGATAAAATTGAAAGTTAGGAGCCCACCTAAAGAGCAGGGTGATGAAATTGAAAGTCAGGAGCCCGCCTGAAGAACAGAGTAATAAAATTTAAAGTCAGGAGCCCATCTGAAGAACAGGGTAATGAAACTGCAAGTCAGGAGCTCGCCTGAAGAACAGGGTGATGAAACTGCAAGTTAGGAGCCCACCTAAAGAACAGGGTAATAAAATTGCAAGTCAGGAGCACGTTTGAAGAACAGGGTGATGAAATTGAAAGTTAAGAACCCGCCTGAAGAACAGGGTGATGAAATGAAAGTCAAGAGTCCACTTGAAGAACAGGGTGATGAAATTGCAAGTTAGGAGCTCACCTAAAGAACAAGGTGATGAAGTTGAAAGTCAACAGCTCACCTGAAGAATAGGGTGATAAAATTGCAAGTTAGGAGTCCGCCTGAAGAATAGGATAATGAAATTGTAAGTCTGGAGCCCACCTGAAGGACAAGATGATGAAATTGAAAGTCAGGAGCCCGCCTGAAGAACAGGGTGATGAGATCGCAAGTCAGGAGTCTGCCTGAAGAACAGAGTGGTGAAATTGGAAGTCATGAGCCCGCTTGAAGAATAGGGTGATGAAATTTAAAGTCAGGAGCCCACCTGAAGAACAAGGTGATGAAATTGAAAGTCAAGATCCCGCCTGAAGAACAGGGTGGTAAAATTAAAAGTCAGGAGCCCGCCTGAAGAACAGGGTGATGAAATTAAAAGTCAGGAACCTGCCTGGAGAATAGGATAAAGAAATTTAAAGTCAAACAACAAGGTAAAGAAATTAAAAGTCGCGCAACAAGGTGAAGAAATCAGAAGTCAAGAAACAAGGTGAAGAAATTGTAAGTCAGGAGCCCGCCTGAAGAATAGAGCAAAGATTTTCAAATTCAGGATCAAGTTCAAAAGTACCACCGATAGAAATGGTCAATTTTTGAGTTCATCTCCAACACCAAATTTTGTATGGAGAAAGAATCTATTCTCAAGTTCAACCTAAAGAAGATCGAACTCAAGTCAAGAGTCCAGAGAAGCTGCATAGAAAGAATTTTTGTAATTTAGTTATCTTTCTAACTTGTAATTTTTATTTTTGATGTAATGACAGAGCCGCGCACCAGAATCTCGACAGTACCTCACTCGACTCTCCAACTTGGTATACTCCCCCTCCTTGTGAATTTTTGAACTACGGTGCTTTGACTCCCACATAACTTGAGACAGGTAGAATACCATCAAGACTCAGTTGCCCTTCTTCCTTCTTTTTCTTTCCTTGAATAATGGTCGGGTCAAAAATCTATGTCGTTGTCTACTTTTTTTTTTTCATGAAAACACTTTGTATTTACATCCAAAGAGGGGCATGATGTAGATGCATAATTTTGTCCCTCCCGAGAGCTGAATTTACCCATTTATTCTTACTTTATCACGCACCCTACCCCATTTCATAATTCTTTCATAGAAAGCCAAAAATAATATATTTCTAACAACTTTAACACCTCACCCTAACAAATTAACAACCCACCCAATCAAATTAACCACTTATCTTATCCTAACTACTCACCTACTCACGTGTCCCCTTACCCTATCCCACTCACGTTTTCCACATTATTTTTTTCCATAACAGAATCAGAAATAAAATATATACATACACTAATACGGGACCTACAGAGAATATAGATTCTCACTCTCACAATTCTCATATATACATACATCACGCTATACATATGGGGGATTTCCATTCATAATTCATACATAGAGAAATGAGGTATACACACATAATTATCGGAGAAACTTTACACACAAATGCACTCCTCACTGAAAGAGACATATACACATACGGAGAGAGAGATCGAGGGAGAATTTGAGTTATTAGAGCAAAAACAGTGAGGAAATTGTATGCAAGAGAGAAGAGAAAACCAGTGAAAAAGAGAATTGAGGGAGATCGGGCGAGAAGGAGAGTTTGCCAGCGAGATCTTACCGAGAAAGGTTTTAGCGTGTTATATTCTCCCATTTTTCATCATTGTCGAGCTCGACGGAGCTCTGGCAAAGTTAAAACTAAGAAGTCTAGTTCCGTTCTGACCAAATAGACAAAACCCAACCCCTTTTCAGTTGGTTCTGACTAAATCCCATCGAAAAATAACCAAGTTGGAAATAGGTCAGTCGGGTCGATTCAAATTAGTTTAAATTTTGGTGTTATTGCGAGTTGGATTTAGAATTTCATTATCGAGGTTCCTGACGCAGACTACGTCTCATTTAATTGAGTAATACTCGAATTAAAGCGGCATTATGGTCTATTCTTCATCTCATTCTCAATTAATCTTAATTGTTTGACACTTTGTGTGGTAAATTTATTGATGTGTGAATTTTATTTTCATTAATTTTGATATGTTTTATATCATCACGGTTGATTATTGATATTGATTGATGGTGTGAATGGGATAATCAAAGAAGTTGGGCTCAATTTGGAGGGTAAATCTTAATTGTGGAATGATGTTGAAAGTTGGCTAATTCGTAGTTTTATTTGGAATATCTAATTTGTTAGTTGAATAATTTTGATGTCGTTGAACATGATAGTACCATGATAGGTCAAGTTGGGTAGGCAAATGGTAGGCTCAGGTAGGCAAATTTAGAACTTGTGGATTGTGGAATGTTTGGAATATTTATTGAATTTTTTTGTTTACCTTATTTGGATCAATTGTATTCATTTAGCCGGGGAATGCCCCGAAGCCATTTGTACTTATTCACCGGGGTATGTCCCGAAGTCTCTTGTATGCGAAGGATTTTTGTGATCAAGACCTGAGGCATCGAGTAAAGCATAGTTTAGGACTAGTGTAGGTTAGCGTAGGTTTATTTCAGTATCTTTTATTTCGGACTGTATAATTCGGATTGGACATTATTTTGGTTTTGAATTTTGTCTAATTTGTTTGTTTGCTTGTTTTATGTGTTTTGTTTGTTTTATACATTTCATAGTGTCATACTAGCCGATATAGTCTACGAAGCGACCATGGTCGAACCACGGGATCGAGTGATGCTTGTCGAACCACGGGATCGAGTGATGCTTAACACCTTTCCTTAGTCAACAGAATTCCTTAATCGAAATCTTTGTTCGTGGATCCAGTTTTTAAAGATTCAAATCATTTTGAAAAAGAATTTTCAAAGGTGACTTGGCATACCCGAGTTATGCCAAGTGGCAACTCTGAGTTTCAATGTATAAAAATTTCGTTCGAAACAAATTTCATTTTTAGTCACTTTAAATAAACAAAAACTCTTTTCAAACACAAAGCATATCTTATGGTTAAAAAAAGGATGTGACACAAGTTGAATTTAAAACTTACCCCCCAAAAAAGAAAGATAGTAACATTCCTTTTAAAATGAACAAAAAAAGAAAAGCTAAAAAATTAGAAAAAGTAGAAAAGGAAGTATAATAATTATGGAGAGAAACATCTTCTCTAAGCAACTCTTTTAATGATAACATTGTGAAAGTTATTGTGTACGTTAGTGTGAAAAAGAAGGTACTCAATCTATAAAAATCCAAAGTTTCTTGCTCCAAGAAAGGGTTTACCCAAATGTAAAACTTTTATATTTTGGTAAAATTCAAACAAAAATAGAAATTCAAGCAAACTATAACGAATCTCCACTTACATGAATTTCTAACAAAATGATCTTAATTCAAATAAATTAGGTAGAACATTCATGCAAATCATACAGAATCTTTCCTTGACATGAATTTCTAATAAAATAATCTTAATCCTTCTTCTTCTCGTATTTCTGTCAATGTTGAGCACCATGGTTAAAAAATATTATTAAAAATAACTTTAAAAATATTTAAATTTTTATAAATGCAATAGAAGAAATATTGAAAATAGGGTTAAACGTTAACCTCTACATGTAATTCTCCAGATAATATCAATTTTATTGTCAAATTGGTTTTAGCTTGATCTAAAATCTACCTCGAATTTATGTGCATGATTATGATACGGCTTATTGAGATCGAAATAACAAAGTGACATGTAGAAGCTAATAATTGCAGATCTTAAATGATAATTAATCAGACAACAAAGAGAGTCATACTAAAAAAACATAATATTTCAATATGATTCCAACTGACTAACATGAGAGAAAATTAATATAAGTGAATAATCTCCCATTAGATAAGATCTTTTAATGACTATAGAGTTGATGATAGTGTATTATTTTGGAAAGAAAGGGTCCTCAGTTTATAAAAATTTAAAGCCTTTACTCCAAGAAATGGATTGTATGAAAAACCTATATTTTCTCTTTGAAATAAGTAAAAATCAATTACAGTAAATTTCAAATAAGATAGGAAATTCATAAAGAAATCTAACATATCTCCTCTTTCCTTGATTTTCTGACAATACAATCTTAATCCCCCTTCTTCAACATAATCTTCATCAATGTTACTTTTCATGGTTAAAAGTAATTTTCACATAATCTTCATCAATATTATGACTCAAAAATTACTTATATTTTAATTTTTTTATAAGTATAACAACATTCCCTCAAAAATTACTTTAAAAATATTTTAATTTTTTTTAGAAATGTTGAACATATATTTGAAAGTTTATTTCCACATGTAATACTCCGGATAAATTTGTCATTATCATAAACTTGATTGCAACTTGATAATCTAAATCTACCTTAAACTTTTCTTCATCCTTGTTTAATCACCAACTCTGATATCACTTGTTGATTTTGAAATAACAATGTATCATATAGAATTTAACACTTACAAATCTTAAACGATGTTAAATCAGACAACAAGGAGAAGTATACTAAAAAAAATAATATTTTAATATATATATAGTGGACCAGCTGGCCTACATATGAGAAAACTATTATAAAAGAAAGTATAAAACTATTGAGAATTTTTTTTTCCTCTAAACAAGATTCTTTTAGTGTATGCTATTGTGTGTTACTCTAGAGAGGAAAAATTATTAATTTATAGAAGTTCAAAACCTTTATTCCTTTAAAGGATTACCTAAATGAGGAAGTTATATATTTTTCTAGAAGTTCTTCACTTTCTTAAATCCTTTTCATCTTTTCCATACTTATTGACTATTTGTCTCTCGCCCATATTTAGACTTAGATGGAACTTACTGTCCGATTTAGGGTACTTTTCAAACAACTCGACT
This sequence comes from Capsicum annuum, assembly GCF_002878395.1. Lineage (NCBI taxonomy): Eukaryota > Viridiplantae > Streptophyta > Magnoliopsida > Solanales > Solanaceae > Capsicum > Capsicum annuum. The sequence goes on from NC_061117.1 coordinate 158,665,411, forward strand.
CATAGACATCACCTCATGGTGCAACACAGGATTCGGAAACAACGGGTCTCTCGCCTGGCTCATCCTTCTGGGGGAGTTGAGCCCAATCCGCCTCTAAGAACGCTTCTTCAGACTACAATTCGGACAACATAATCATTCAAAGCTAAAGCTGGTGGGTTATTTCCATAGAAGAGGAGGTTGCTTGCATGATAAACACCCTCTCTACCTCCAACCTTAAGATTGTATGTTCGAGTCATACAGAAAGTAAAAATTTGAAAGCTTCGGCCAGGGGAGGGGTAAAATTTTAAAAAAAGAACACTTACAAAATTCAAATAAGATAGAAAATTCAGGAAAAAACTTAATATTTACACGAGATGAGTGGGTACTGGGGAAGGCGAAAAGGCCAAGAGAATGAGGTAAAACATGGTGAAAATTGGAATGAAGAGAAGCCACAGTGGAGGTGGTGGAAGGGGTGGCAGAACCAATGGCAATATTACTAGACATAGCGTTATAATCGCCATGAAAAGTAAAACCCAAATCTTTGGACTTTTCACCATCAACTTCTTGAAATGTTTAATTTCTTCGTAGTATATACTCTTCACCCTCAAACTTGTATATCTTCTTCCATTTTTAGAATTTTGTTTTTGTGCGCATAATAGTATGAGGGTAGAACTTAAGTGTTGAATTGTATAAAAGGAAAATAAGTTTGTAAAACAAGAGATATGGGGTCATTGTCAAGGCATAAGTCAAGGCCAAACATCTTAATTAATACGTACGCATAATATCAAAGTTAATTTAGGGTTGGATTCATTGTACAAGGATTTTAAAATATTTTGTAAAAGCACCACGAGGAGAGAAATAATATATTTTTTTAACTAAAAGTTGGATAGATTTATCTTTGGCATATCCACCTATTAATTAACCATTAGTTAAGAAATTTGTTTATATTGAAAAAACCTGGACCATTTGATACTTAAATGGACAAGTGGCATATATTTCTGAATGAAGCTGGGGTAATAGATAGTAGAAAGAGAACAAGAGGGGAGTCAGATTTTCAAATTTGTATCTTATAGTATTAAATATGTCACGTTATTTATTTATATGAGTGTTATTAAGTAGCATTTTTTTTTGTTTAAAAGTTGAAACTGCATTCCATTTATTACTCCTTTCGTCTCAAATTGAGACGGCATATTAATTAAGAAAAATAATCAATAACATGACTAGTTTATCATAGTATCTCTATTAAATGTTGTTTACATTTTAATTTGAAGAAAAAATAATAAATGCAAAGAGTAAAACATAAAATTTTTTTTTTATCTCTTCTTAATTAATGAAAAAGACAAGTAAAATAAGAAATCAAATTAAAAAATTTGGGATATGTAATTTGGAAAGGAGGGAGCATTAGAAAAGAAAAACGAGTACAATAGGAGGGGGATATGGACTTACCTCCCAAACACAAAGTTGAATTGTCCAAAGACATTTCCTTTACAGATGGGGAGAGGAATGTTATTAAGTACTCGGTATGTCTTAAATTACTTGATATATTTATTAAAAAAGAAAAAATTATCTTAAAATAGTTGACATGCTTAAGAATTCAAAAGATCAACCATTTTTTTTTAATTATACCCATATTAATTGAAGAACATTCATTTAATCAAAATTAAATAAGGTTATATAAGTCAATTTGCACCCCTTATTACTTTCTCCTTAAAAATTATGCAAAAAGAAAACATGCAAATAATTTGAGATAGAGAAAGTAGTACAATTACAAAAAAACTTAATACAATATCAAAAAGATAACCCAAAATACGTAATATTCTGTCAAGGAGCATCTGAAGAGTCTGAATATGTTTTAGAGAATAGAGACGCAGTCAGACAATTAATTGAAAATAAAGTTGAAGGATAGAATAAAGATGCTACCACAATTTGAAAGTGATTGTAGTAGCGAGAATAAATATGGTCTCGCATTACACAGCGCAGTGAGTGAATTTGGTGAGCCTAAGCCTAGTGAGATCAGGATCAGCTCCTTCATCTTACCTCTGGAAGTAAGTATTACAAAGTAACGCTAAAGAGAATAATTGACAATAGAGCCTTGTGATTCTTATTTTTTGTAAACTCTGCACATAGTAGAAGCTTTAATGCGCGGGGCTGACCTTTAGAGTAAAACATGTGACAAGTAGGAAACAGGTACAAGTCAAACCACATCTAATAACAAGCCACGGCCCTTCTAGACTGAACTCACTGATTAATAATCCAACCATGGACCCTCAAGAAGGCTAGGGAGATCCACTAGACCAATAACATATGGACTCTCACAGACGCCACAGGTATATATTAGCTAGACTTAAGCTAATGGGTCTCATGAATAATATGTAGATTTACCTGTCTGATATTGATAGCGACTCAAATAACTAACACGTATAACGTAACATATAGTACATGAAATAACACACTCAGATAAATAACATATAAAACCTGTCAAACTAATGCAGGTAATTGTGAAAAATATCTTAAGTGGTTTTTTTTGGAAGAATGAATATCATAGTTTGCTAGAATAGTCTAGTGAATCAATATCATAGTTTTTCTAGTCAAATCTCTAGAATACTTTAGCATAGTATTTAGGATAATTATTTTAGAAAAATATCTAAATTATTCTTAGATAGTTAGAAGAAAAAAGTTGCCTAGATTGTTCTTGTAGAAGTATCTAGAACCATCCATGGATAAGTATAAATAGGAATAGTCTTGTACATTTGTAACTAACCAAAAACAAAAACACCTAAAAACAATCCAATTCAGGAAGTCTTCTTCCATAACAAAACTTCTTCTTTCATAGCTTCCTCTTCTTTAGTTGAATCTTCCGATCTTAGTTAATGATCTTGAGCTAGCAGAAGGTCTCTCCAACTACACCTTTCTTCTACTATTCTCTACATAGTATTAGAGCCATAGCCACAACTTGGTTTTTGAATTTTATTCAAGATCGGGTTAGTGGTACATTCAACTGATTTCTCTCTATGGATTTTAGCAGTCGTGATAATGAACTGAAAAAAAAGTTGTTAAATTAGTCCAATTACAAAGTATGGGAGTACCTTATGGGTGAGAACTTGTGGGATATTGTCAATTGATGTTAGGTGTATTTATGCATTCTAGTGTCAAAATTCTAGCCTTTTTAGCCTTATTTTGAGTATGATTCATGTGCTATATGAGTTGATAATGAGATAAATGTGTATAAAAGTGTTAAATCATGTGTTTATGATGTTCAAAGTGACTTTCAAACAAGTTTGTACCTAAAAGATTCATTTAAAGTTCAACCCGGAAAACTAGTGTTACTAGCTTGAGTTAGGTGCTTGTCTAGTTGATTCCGGTGGATTCTATTGTGTTTAAAGTATTACAAATAGTTTTTATGTGTAATTAATTCTATGTGAAACAACTTGGTGATAATGCTTAGCTCGTGTTTCTAGTTTGTCGTGTTGGATGTTGTGAAATTAGCCTATGCTTAGCTTGTGTTTCTAGTTTGTCGTGTTGGATGTTGTATTATTTTGAGATTTAAATTATTGTGTTTAATAGTATAGGATGCTTGTTAAATGGATTATGATGATATATGAAGGATATACAAGCTTCAAATCAAGTGGGAACAACTCAAAAAGGCTCGGAATGGCTCAATGAAGGCACAATACGCAAATTGACACACATTTGGACCCCTGGAATGTCTTGGGCGTGTGTGTACTATAGGAGTGGACAATGGAAACGTTCAAAACACCACTGGATTCAGAAGAGGCCCAAAATAGTAACCAACTGGCGTGTAGTGGTCCTAACCTCATTTCGATGCTCTCGTGCCTTAGAAAAATTCTGAACAACAACCAGAGGCTTCGGGAAATTTGGAAGCGACGCCTTTCCTGTAGAGGGGCTCAACCCAGGGCGATGTCCTACCCATTTTCGGGCTCAATAACTGAAGGTTTTCTTGTCCAACACGGAATGGGCTTACTTTTATACTATAAATATATATTGTATCACATTTTTACACATCTTTTAGCATATTTTGGAGAGCATAGGGCTGCTACAACTTCATCATTAGTTTTTTATTATTTTTATTTAGTTCATTCATGTTTTAGTCGTTAATTACTATTTTGTGATTATGATTATGACTATGTGTGCCTAAACGCCATTTTCCAGGGTTAAAGCCAAAGACATGATTACTTTTATTTTGAATTAAGTTCATTAATTTTGCTTATCCAGAATGGCATTCAGATTCTAGAAGTTCCACAAAAAGAGTTGCGGGCGTATTGGAGGTGGACCAATTCACAGCCTTATCAACACAGATTTCTGCATTACAGAATTTAATCAACACTCAGCTCAGCAGCATGAAGTTGAGAGTAGCACAACCTGCAGCCATAATCAATACCGTCCAACAAGCTACAGGTTGGTGTGAGGTATGTGGAAATAGTAGTCATGCAACGGCCATATGTGCTTCAAATTCAGAATCTGTGATGTATATAGGTAATGCTCAAAGGATAAATTACGGTATTGCCTACAACATAAAGTGGCAGACTCAGCCACTAAGTTTGCCATGGAATGCCCCACATCTACAAGCCCAACCAATTCAGTCAACAAGCAACATAGAAAAGAAAATGAAACAGATCTTAGCTAATCAGACACAGTTTGTTGCAGACTTACAAAATTTGTAAGAAGCCATAAGAAGTTTACTGTTGCATGTGGAGAAAAATCAGCAAGTAGCAAATACTAGGCCACAAGGTAGTTTTCCAGCAGATACAGAAAATCCAAAGTAGGTTATGGAAATCACCTTGAGAAGTGGTAAAGAGCTTCAAGGAAAACCTCCCAAGGCAACAAAGGAGGTAGATGTTGATATGGTGACCCAGCAGGTAAAAGACAGAGTTGGTGAAAATTCAAGGAAGTCTGAGTACTTAAAAGAAAAAGTTGTTGAACCAGAAGTGAAGAAGGCATTGCCACTACCCTTTCCTCAGAGGCAAATTAAAGTGGAGGAGGATGCCATGTTTAAGAAGTTCTTTGATACGTTCAGAGGACTTCACATTAACTTACCTTTGTTAGATGTTTTGCAGGATATGCCTAAGTATGCAAAGTACTTGAGGGATGTGGTGGATAATAAGGTAAAACACTCATTGAAGAGTGTAGCATGGTAATGACATAGAAAATTCTCAAAAAATTGAGAGACCCGAGAAAGTTTACTCTCCCTATCCAAATTGGGAGTAAAGTGGTCCATGCATTGAGTGATTTAGGGGCAAGTATAAATTTGATGCCCCTATCTCTATTTGAAAAATTGGGGCTTAGGAAAGCCTACATCGACCACCGTGGTTTTACAGCTAGCAGACGGATCCATGGCATATCCGGAAGTAATAATTGAGGATATCCTTATTAAAGTTGGTAAATTTGTTATTCCTGCTGACTTTATTATTCTTAATTTTGAAATAGATGAACAGGTACCAATTATTTTGAGGCGTCCATTCTTGTCAACTGGGGGAGCGTTGATTGATGTTAAAGAAGGCACGCTTAAAATAAGGATAGAGGATGAATAGGTGGTATTTGATGTTTACAAAGCATCCACATAGATGTCCAAATATAAACATTTGTGTATGATCAATGTTATTGAAGGGGACAAGTGTGGGGTGGCTAGTCCACAAAAGACCTCTTCGAACTACCTGATTGAGTAGCCTAAGCCTCTACCTCCTAAGCCAGATATGATGGAAGTTGATCAGCCTAAAAAGGTTAAAGTTGAGAAACCTGATGCTCTTGACAAATTTCACCAAAGAGGAGTGAAAATAATAAGAATATAGAGGTCAAGTGTGAGTAAAAGTGTGAAGGAATATGGTTGAGTTGAGTTGGGTCGTGCCGTGATACTAAATTAGGCGCTGCTTGGGAGGCAACCCAAGTTAAGTAGGTATGTTTTCTTTTTAGTTTTTTAATTTTTATTTCATGTAGTTTTTATTTTTGGTTGAGTCACAGGTTGATGAAAAATCTAAGTACCAAAAACCTAAGATAATGAGCATGGCAAAAACTGAGTGTGGGGTCCTATGTATCTCATTTATGTGTAAAGATGATACTAGCTAGGCCTAGAGGCCTTAGGTAGTATTTGTATCTCTTACTTTTAAATTCACTTTGGGGACAAAGTAGATTTTTAAGTGTGGGGTAGGAAAATTTCAAAATTTTGGCTCAATTTAAAAAAAATTTGGTGTAAGATATTCTTGTCCGTGATATTTTTTATTACATGGTGCAAATGGATTTTTTTGATAAAAGCATGTGGAATAAGTGAATTCTTACTTTTGAGACTCCTACACTCATTTTTGTGGCTCTTGTACTTTTTGGCTTAAATTTGAATTCATTCTATTGTGTCGTTGAGAGTCTATAATGATCCTATTGAGTTGAGAATGTGCCATGTGCATATGAGATTTTTGTATATTTTTTGTTGCATGTGATATCTATAACTTTCCCAATGTGTGTGTAAAGCGAAATAAAGAGCGTGGGTTTAGGAGATGATTTAGACATTTCTTTGATAGCCTTGTTTTACACCTTCTATTTGTCATACCCTTTATGCATTATCCTAGATAACCCCTATTGAGCCTTTAGCCTTTTATTTGGTAGCCTCATATGTAGCCTAATCCCTTCTTTGGTAGACCATAATTTGATCCAAAATGCTCCTAAGTGCTTTAATGAAAAAATTGATTTGGTAAGGAGTTTGAGAAATTGAAGAAGAAAAAGGTAAAATTGATGCCCCAAGGTAATATATATTGGTGTTTATATTTGATGTGTGGTGGTTGGGAGTGATATAAATGGTGTCAGAAATATTCTCATGATTGTAGAAAATGAGAAAAATTGAATCTTGAAGGAATAAACAATACGCCCATCAAGTCTTTGTGAAGATGCTTAAAAGAGATGGAGCAAAATAAAAGAATGACGTAAACGAAAATGGTGTAAATTGGTTGTTGGGGAATGGTTTTAAATGTATAATGTAATGTATTAAAGTACTTAGAGAGGTTAGTCACTATTCCTAAATAGTTCCTACCCGTCCCTTAGCCTACATTGCAATCCGAAAAAGACCTATTTGATCCTATACTTGACATTCTAATATTAGTGGAGCACTACACTAAGGTAAAACCTATGGTTCATTGTGTGTAACTTGTGAATTCCTTGTGAGAGTGCATGCAATTTGATTCTTGTACCCATCATGTTATTGATTGCTTAATTGTGAGTAATTATGGGTAACTCTCTTATTGTGAGGGGCACATGTTTGATGAATATGGGTGGTTTATATAATGTCCTTGATTGAATGATAAGCATGAGTTTTCCAACTAGGTGAGTCAATTCTTGAGGGTAGGATGTTTCGAAGTAGTGTTCATAAGCTTTCAATCATGTTTGTAACATGCTTAGTGTAGTCATTGTAGTACTAGCTTGAGTGTATTTCATTTAGTATAAGTGTATAATCTTCGTCTCATGATACTTAGAGTGAAGAGGTTTTCGAGGACAAACAAAGCTTTAAGTGTGGGTTGATGATGTTGGGTGTATTTATGCATTCTAGTGTCACAATTCTAGCCTTTTTAGCCTTGTTTTGAGGATGATTCATGTTCTATATGAGTTGATAAAGATATAAATGTGTATCAAAGTTTTAGATCATGTTTTTATGATGTTCAAAGTGAGTTTCAAACAAGTTTGTACCTAAAAGATTCATTTAGAGTTCAACCCAGAAAACTAGTGTTACTAGCTTGAACTAGGTGCTTGTCTAGTTGATTCCAGTGGATTCTATTGTGTTTAAAGCATTCCAAATGGTTTTTATGTATAATTATATGTGAAACAACTTGTTTATAATGCTCATGGTTCAATTGGATCAAGCCAAGGGTCAAAACAAAGAGTTAAAGATCAAAGTGAAATTAGCCTATGCTTAGCTTGTGTTTCTAGTTCATCCTGTTGGATGTTGTGTTGTTTTGAGCTTTAAATTATAGTGTTTAAAGCTATAGGATTCTTTTTGAATGGATTATGATGATATATGAAGGATATACAAGCTTCAAATAAATTGGGAACAACTCAAAAAGGCTCGGAATGGCTCAACGAAGGCACAATACGCAAATTCATGCACTTTTGTACCCCTAGAATGTCTTGGGCATGTGTTACTGTAGTAGTGGACAATGGACGCGTTAAAAACACCACTGGATTCATAATAGGCCCAAAATAGTAACCAACTAGCGCGTGGTGGTCCTAACCACTATTAGCCTGCGACGCGGGTTCATTTCGATGCTCCCGTGCTTTATAATAATTCTGAACAATTAATTCCAGAGGCTTAGGGTGATTTGGAGGTGACGCCTTGCCTGTAGCAGGTCTAAACCCAGGGAGATGCCCTACCCAGTCTCAAGCTAAATAGATGAAGGTTTTTTGGTCCAACACGGAATGGGCTTACTCCTATACTATAAATACATATTGTATCACGTTTTTACATATCTTTTAGCATATTTTGGAGAGCAAAGGGCTGCTAAAAATTCTTCATTAGGTTTTTATTATTTTTATTTAGTTCATTCATGTATTTAGTCATTAATTAATATTTTGTGATTATGATTATGACTATGCGTGGCTAAACGCTCTTTTCCGAGGTTAAAGCCAAAGACATGATTACTTTTGTTTTGAATTAAGTTCATTAATTTTGTTTATCAATATTGGTTGTGTGTTTATCTTTGATTTAACTATTTTAAGGATTCGCGACCCATAGAATATATCAATTGTATTCTTTTTGATCTTGAGAGAGGGAATATGGGATAGAACATGGAGATGCACAACGTAGGGGTTTTATTCTTTTATAAAATAAAGAATTAAACTTAGAACCTAGGACAAGGATGTACTTAGGAGACTTACTTGATTCACATGTAGGATGATTGCTTTAAAATACTTAATTGGATTATTGCATCCCCTCTCAACGATGTAGTTGTAATATCTAAATTAGGAAAATGGTTAGAGGTCGGGAGACCATAATCATGAAATTAACCCTACGAATCTACAACCAAGATAAGCGAGTTAATGAATGAAATTCAATACATAGTATGATTGTCGAAGTGCTTTAAACCTGGGTTTTCTCCCATTGATTGTTTCAAGATCGTTAATTTCCGCATTGTTTACTTTACTTACAAATTCCAAACTCTCTTTCGATTACTCTCGTATCAATTGAATCTAAATTGTGAACTTATATAGAATTATTACTGAATGAAGTCTCTGTGGGATCGATATTGGCTTCTTGAAGGCCACTTTACTACTTGATAAAACCACGTACACTTGCGTGTGCGCTTGGGCGCTGTCATCAATGGAAGTAACTCACGTCCTCCTGATGGCGGGCCTTAAAATAATGGTTCATATAAGAAGTGGAAACCGACTAATATAAAGGCGGAGTTCTTCTTGAAGATATCCATCTCCTCCAGTTTATTCGATCATATTATAAGGTGTAAATCAACCCATTAAATATTGTCACGACCCGCGTCGGGGCCCTGGCCGCGATTGACATCTCAAACCATCAATGTTCGAGAGACCTCTGTAACTCCCCAACTCACTAGTGATATTGTCCGCTCTGAGCCCAGGCCCTCACGTCTTTAAAATGTTTCACTAGGGAATAAGGCTTGCTTACTTATATACCCAACATCCCTCTTGTGTTTTGCCGATGTGGGAATCCTTCTCATAAGTTGGGGTGTAACATACACCCCCCTTATGGACTTAGCGTCCTCGCTGAGGTTTGCCCCCATCGAATTGGATTTGCCTAGACTCAGGACTGAGGTTTGCCCCGCCTTATTGGGATTTGCCTACACTTAGTTTGATCTCTGGCCCACATTGACAGGGCTGACACAGGAGCAACTTTGATACCATTCATATTATGACCCGAGCCGAGGCTCTGGCCACGATGGGCATCCCAAACCATCAAGGCCCGAGAGACCCCTGTAACGGCCCAACCCACTAGTGATATTGTCCGCTTTGGGTCCAGGCCTACACGACTTTAAAACACGTCACTAGAGAGTAAGACTTACTTACTTATATACCCAATATCCCTCCTGTGTATTGCCGATGTGGGACTCTTTATTCTAAGTTGGGGTGTTACAAATATGGAAGACCCTCGATCATTTATTCAACAAGAAGAATGAAGCTCGGCTACATATATTAGAGAATGAATTGGCTAATGCCAACCAAGGTAATATTTCTATAGCAGAGTATTTCTTAAGGAGTAAGAATTTATGTTTTGAGATTTCTTTATGTAAACGAACGAGGCTATCTCAGAAGTACGAATGAGAAGAATTATCTTTCATGGTTTAAAACGAGAGTATATTTCCTTTGTGACATCAATTTAAGTATGGGCTAAACAACCATCCTAGGAGAAATTTGAGAATTTGTTGTCGTCATGGGAGTTACTAGCCAAACAATTGGCTGGTGAATTTTTCAAGGAAATGGAAGAAAATGTTCATGTAGCTTACAAGAGGAATGTCAAAGGAAAAGCAAGAGATATACCTCACTGCCGATTCTCAGGTGGTTCAAGCTTATCTTAAAAAAAGAATCTTTTAATAATTATAATAAAAAGCCTCTCAGATGTTATCAGTGTGACAAAGCAGGACACATAAGAAGATATTGCTGATCTACGAAGAGCGATATGGCTTAAACTTAAGAAGTTGTTAATGAAGAAGAAGACCGGGGAAGAGGCTTAATAGCTAAGAGTCGAGTGATAGATGCCTTGGCTTCCTAGATTTGGAAAAAGATCCGATCGAATATAATACAATCCATCATGTGGAGAAGAAAGGCACTGACAAGAAGAAAATTTTAAAGATATCCAGACAAGTGATACGATAGCTGCTATCAAGGAAATCAAAGAAACAGATTCTAAAAATGGCAATAAAAGTCTGAACGTGGAGGATATTAAAGTAGATTCTAAGCAGACTAATGTCTGAAGATCTATATGCTAGTGCTGACTTTATCGGAGAAAGCATTAAGGGAGATATAGTGAAAATTGAAGCCTATGATCAATCATCTAATGTATCAAGTCAATCACTGGCTCAGAGAAAATTTTAAAAGCTGATGAAGAAGCTAAAGATCAAATTAATGATAAAATTTAAATAAAAGTCTCATTTTTAGATGAAGAGAGACATAGTATGATCAAAGAACTAGATAATAAATCTAGTGGTTGATCCTATTATGATGCTGAGGTTTCACGGGAAATTGATGATTGGATCATCATCAAATCAAATAAGGATACTGATCCAGATGAAATATCCTTGTATTACAAAGTTGCTTCAGAAAATGTAAGTTCTAAAATCTAGAATCCTAGAGCTCCAAGCTTTTACATCACATGTGTATCTCTAGATAATGAAGTTGTGGAGGAGTTTAGAACAAGGGGGAGCTTGAGAAGTCAACATCATAAAAATCGATAAGGTGATGATAGTTCTAAAAGGGAAAAGAGGACTATTGCCAAGCTATCTCACTATAGACATGATAATTTTTTCAATACATATTCTTGCTTCTTTGTAGGACAAATCAAGGACAGAAAATCTTTATCATTAGAAAAAGATAGAGGAGTTGGTAAAAACTGCTAAGAGTTTCACCAAGGCATGGTTCAAAGCCCTATTTGAGTTCCTCTATAATGTGTTTGGGATACCTTCCAAAAAATCACTTTAAGAGGGAGTGTGAAAAAGATCTAAAGTGGATTTTTTGGAAAAATGAATATCATAGTTTTCTAGAATAGTCTAGTGAATTAATATCATAGTTTTCTAGTAAAGTCTCTAGAATACTATAGCATAGTATTTAGGATAATTGTCTTAGAAAAATATATAGATTATTCTTAGATAGTTAGAAGATAAAAGTTTCCTAGATTATTCTTGTAGAAGTATCTAAATTAGTTTCTAGAACCATCTATGGTTAAGTATAAATACGGATGGTCTTAACCAACCAAAAAAATAAAATCCAGAAACAATCCAATTCAAGAAGTCTTCTTCATAACAAAGCCTCTTCTTTTATAGTTTTCTCTTCTTGAGTTGAATCTTTCGATCTTAGTTAACGATCTTCGGATAGCAGAAGGTCTCTCAATCTACACCTTTTTCTGCTATTCTCTACATGGTATCATAGCCATAGCCATATTTTTGGATTTTGAATTTTATTCAAGATCGGGTTAGTGGTAGATTCAATTGGTTTCTCTTTATGGATTTTAGTGGTTGTAGTAATGGATTGGTTATGGAGTTGTTAAATAAATCCAATTATAAGGTGTGGAAGACGTGTATGAAATCATACCTGGTGGGTAAGGAATTGTGGGATTTTGTCAATAGAAGTACACACATCCTCCTGACGATGGATCGGAAAATGATAGCGCATATAAGAAGTAGAAATAGACGAATGTGAAGGCAAAGTTTATCTTGAAGAGATCTAGATCCTCCAGTTTATTCAATCATATTATAAGGTGCAAATCTGCCCATGAAATATGGAGGACCCTCGATCAGTTATTTAACAAGAAGAGTGAAGCTCAACTACATATATTGGAGAATGAATTGGCTAAGAAACAAGGTTCTATTGCCGATTATTTCTTAAGGATTAAGAATTTATGTTCTGAGATTTATTTATTGAATATGAATGAGGCTATCTTTGAAGCATTAATGAGAAGAATTATCATTCATGGTTTAAAATAAGAATATATTCCCTTTTGTGACATCAATTTAGGGATGGGCTCAACAACCATCCTTGGAGGAATTTGAGAATTTATTGTCATCACAGAAATTACTAGACAAATAATTGGTTGGTAAATTTTTAAAAATGGAAAGGATATGCTATTATAGTTGACAAGAGGAATGTTAAAGAAAAAACAAGAGATATACCTCACTGTTGATACTCAGTGGTTCAAGCTTGCCCGGAAAGAGGAGGAGTCTTTAAACAATTATAGTAAGAAGCCTCTTAAATGTTATCAGTGTGGAAAAGCAAAGACATATAAGAAGTTATTACTGAGCCGTAGAAAGAAACATGGGTCAAATTTAAAAAGTTGTTGAAGAAGAAAAAGTTTTGGGAAGATGATTATGCTGAGAGTCATGCGATAGATGCCTTAGCTTTCCTAAATTTGGAAAGACATTGGATCAAATATAATACAATCCATCATATAAAGAAGAAAGGTACTGACAAGAAGAAAGAAAATGTTGAAGACGTTCAGATAAGTGACACGATAACAGCTATTAAGGAAATCAAAGTAACAAATATTGAAAATGGCAATAAAAGTTTGGATGTGGAGGATATTGAAGTAGATTCTGAGCAGACAATGTCTGAAGCTCTATTTTCTAGTGATGACTTTATCGAAGAAATTATTAAGAAAGATGTAGTGGAAATTGAAGCCTCTTATCAATCATCTATTGTGTCAAGGTAAATCACTAAAATTTTGAAATTTGATGAAGAAGCTAATGATCAAATAAATGATGAAGTTGAAAGAGAAGTCTCAATTTCAGATGAAGAGAGACATATTATGATTAAAGAACTAGATAGGAAATCTAGTGGTGGATCCTATTATGATGGTGAGGATTCATGGGAAATTTATGATCAAATCGTCATCAAATCAAACGAGAAGACTGATATAGATGAATATCCTTGTATTACAGAGTTGCTTCAGAAAGAGTAAGTTCTAAAATCTTGAATCCTAGAGCTCCACGATTTTCCATCACATGTGTATCTCCAAATAATGAAGTTGTGAAGGAGTTCAGAGGAAGGGGGAGCTCGATAAGTCAACATCATTAAACTCGGCAATGTGATGATTTATATGGTTGTCAAAGGGCAAAGAGGACTATTGTCAATCTATCTCGCTACAAAGATGATAATTTTGCCAATGGATGATGGAAAATCTTCATTATAAGAAAAAGAAAGAGGAGTAGGGAAAAACTGCTAAGAGTTCCACCAAGGCATGGTTCAAACCTCTGGTTAAGTTCTTCTGCAACGAGTTTGGTATAACTTCCAAAAAATCACTTTAAGGGGAGTGTGAAAAATATCTAAAGTGGATTTTTTGGGAAGAATAAATATCATAGTTTTCTAGAATATTCTAGTAAATTAATATCACAGTTTTCTAGTAAAGTCTCTAGAAAACTCTAGCATAGTATTTAGGATAATTATCTTAGAAAAATATCTGAATTATTCTTAGATAGTTAAAAGATAAAAGTTGCCTAGATTGTTTTTGTAGAAGATCTAGAACCATCCATGGATAAGTATAAATAGGGATGGTCTTGTACACTTGTAACTAGCCAAAAAAATAAAACAAAAAAATAATCCAATTCAAGAAGTCTTCTTCCATAACATAGCCATTTCTTTCATAGCTTCCTTTTCTTTAGTTGAATATTTTGATCTTAGTTAACGATCTTGGGCTAACAGAAGGTCTCTCCAACTAAACCTTTCTTATGTTATTCTGTATAGTAATAATGTCAAATATGTCTAGCATGATTCATATTTATATTGTATACTCTAGGATGCATAGATTACTTTGTTAAAAAAAGATCTAAACTATGACTTCCTGTTTTAATTCTAATTAACTTTCTCTTTCCAAAAGTTTTAAGACTGATAATTCATCCAAAGTGATTTTGTCCAACTCTGTTGCCTCTTCAATAGTAATCACCTTATTTTTCCATAAAGAAGAAAGAATATATTCCTTAATAATTTGCTTAGAAGCCCTAACTCTAATGTTATTATTTTAAAATAATATGTGTAAAGTCCTTAACTTTTGAACAGTGCAACCTAGACATAAATCAACTATTATTATGTTGGTGAAAAATTAGATACAAAGTCATGAATAGACATGTTGATGTGAGGAGACTTGCTAATATTTGGATAACAGATCGACATATCACAAATGACAAGATTAATGTTAGAAAAAGCCAAAGATCTCTTTAGGAGGTGGAATTGAGATCCTGGATTTTAATTAGTGATAACACACAAGCAACAATAGAAGTTGAAGTTATTAATGTAAGTTACGACAAGACTTTTTCTATTTTATTATAAATTTTATCCACTAACTATTAGCCTTCTACGATTGACTAATATTTTGTAATAATGATAAACTAACAAAAATAAATATGCAAGACTTACTTCAAAGGAACTCAACTTAGGGAATCAAAAGACAGTCAAAAAAGGAGTGATCAATAAAGGATCCTCGATCAAGTTTGGAAAGAACTCAATTAATGATTCAGTATATCTTCATAAGAAGAGCAATTAAAGATATCAACAACCAACAAATAAACACTGATTGAGCAATAATTAAAGAAAGGATCAAATTAGAACTAGGAAAAATCTCAAGAAGACCAAGCAAGGAAGAAAATCATATTCTCTACATGAATATATCTAATATGGATGCGTATGAGTATGAACCAATGATCCAGAAAAGGAAGATCATACACACGCACAGATATATTTGATATGGACATGCTAAAGATGTGAATCCTTAATCAAGAAATTAATAAAAATCCTTGATTGAAAGAAACTCTCTTGGATTTTCCTTTTAGACCAAGGAAACAAAAAAAGAAGAGACTATGTAAATGCATGAAATACAGAAGAATCAAATAGACAACTTGACTAGAACTACAATTCTATCTCATCTTTTAAATCTTCATAAAGCTTTGTAATTCTTTCAATTTACAATAGTTATAGAAATAAAAAAATAGAGTTAGTCCTTAGTTATACTAGTTGAGGCTACGTCACAAAAATTGAATATTGTTAGAGTTCAGATTCAAGGACTTGCTCATTTACGTTATAACTCATCTTTCAAATCAATCTCTAAAGAAAACCCTTGCGACCCAAGAGGACTAGAATAGACACCACACTAGTGATCTGAAGCAATATAAAATTCTCTGTCTATATTTACATTTAGTTTCCTATATTTATATTTATTTCATGTTTATTACTTGTATTAACCTATAGCGGAGTAAAATGACTCGACTGAGCAATTGACTCAAGAAAGATTTAAATTCAACCCCCTTTTGATTTTCAATTGGTATCAGAGCAGGCCTCACTCTAAATAGTTGCTTAACCACGTGTAAGTAAAGTTCAAATGATAAACGACCAAATTCTAGGAGCTCTTCTTTAAGATATACATTTCTCAACAAGGCCACCCTACTTTAATGGAAAACAATACTTGCACTGAAAGAACAAGTTTAGGATGTTTGTAAAGTCAACTAATGATACAATCCAAATTGCCTCTGGATTTTTAGATAGGATACTTATGGTACTAGAGGTGCTTGAAAACACCTTATTTTCATCAAAAAGGGTGTCATGTAATGGTGATTGCACCTACATTTGATCAAGGATCCTTGAAGGAGTCGAGGGAATGTGAGAAAGGGCTAAAAGGCCCTTTTCAAGGGGTATGCACTCAATCTGCCTTGGAGGTGAGCCCGACCTACTCTAGCAGATCAAAATCAGGTCAAAATAGTTTCATCCACTCTATAAATGCCCTTGAAGTGTGCCAAATCTTCCCCAAAGATTCTAGAGTGGGCTTCCTTGCTTCATTAATGCAAATGGGTCACTTTTGGGCCCATTGTAATAAGTTTAACCCTACAATATAAAATAGATTAACTTAGTATTTGTTTCATTAGTTTTGTTTTGATAATGAAGATATTAAAACTCTAGAGAGAGAGAGAGTGATAGCTTGGAAAAACTTTTGTTAACATTTGTAAAGAAATAGTGGTTGTAAGGGCTTTTTGATTCCCTTGTAATCAACGTAAGAGATTGATTCTTGCTGATAGTTAAATTAGGGGTTTTAGAGTTTCATATATTCTTTACTTCTTAATTCTCTTATCTTCTTTATATCTGTCTGTCTATCTATCTATCTACCTACCTACCTACCTACCTATTTATCTATCTATCCTTTATCCCTTTACTTTCTCTATTTCAATTTATTTACTTCTTTAGTATTTGTGTTTGTTTTTAGTTTCCATAGTTTGATCTTGTATCATATAATATAATGATACAATATCAATTTATAGAATTAGAAACAAACACAAATACTAAAGAATCGACGAAATTGTACGGAATGACAAACACTCCAAAGATCTGGAGGCAATTTTAATTGTATCATCCTCCCCTTATTGAAAGGATTCAACCTTGAATTCAAACCTTAAAAAATTAAATAAATGACAAACAAACACAACATCCTCATGACATGGGGTTAGGGTTAGCAAAAATAACCATAGCATCATGCCAAGGTTGTACACGCTTAAGATATAAACAAGGATCCTTTGTCTTAAACATGAAAAACTTATCAAAAATAGTACAAAGGTGATATAAGTACGATCGTGATTGTGGACCAATACATAAGGACTCGAGTTTGGGTGGCATCCCAACCAATGAAACATGCTTTGAAGTGTAGATAACAAGTCTCAACACTCCGAAGCCATCCAATATGCACACTCCAAGGCAGACCCTTTGCCATGGCTCATTAAGGGCATTTTAGTTATTTTGTAATAAGTTGTAACCTACGCTATAAATAAAACATATTAGGTCATTTTCTCATAACTTTGATAATATTTTGAGAGCTGTAGAGAGAGAGTCTTGCAAGGTGGATTCGTTGTAAACAAGTGTGGATATCACTTATGTAGGTGCTAGTTTTGAAACATTGGTTACTTGGGAATCCCGTTCCCCTGAGGTCACCGTAGAGATTGGTGTTACTTGTATGAATTCTTGGGTCTTTGTGTTTAATAAACACTTAGGTTCATAGTGTTTGCACATTTGTATGTCAAGTTACCTATATATCAATCTATTTCATTGTTGTTGTTGTTTATTCTCGAGTTTGGTGTCCCAAAATCGAGACTTTGTGTTCTTTTTATTCTTGTGCTTGTGTTGTTAATCTATTTTATTGGCTTGCTGATTTTAGAGGTGTTGAACACCTTAATATCTTGTTGTTATTGTGTTTTTGTTGTTGTTGTTGTGAATCCAAGAGTGGTCACCAAAGGGGTCCTCAGTTCTTCCAACTTGTGGATTATTTTGGTATTTGTTTTGTTTCTCCTTTGTCGATATTGTATCATTTGGTTTCAGAGCATGGCTTGATTTTGTTCCCACAAGATCAATCTTGGGCTAGCTTGCTTGAAAATACAAAAAAAAGAGTAGTGTTCTTGAGTTTGGATCTTGGCCGAAAGTTGTTATATTCTTGTTGTGTTTGGACGAGATTTGAACATTAGATCTAGGGGTCATTTTATTTGTCTTGGTGTTTCAAGTGTTAGTTTTCTTCATCATTAACACTCTTGAGTCTAGATCTAATTTGAGCTTGCATTTGTTGAAGTTTTGTTGTGAACTTAAAGCCTTAGCCGATTGTATTATCATCTTGGTGGACTTGGCCGTGATTTATTGGCATTGTTGTTGTTGGAATTGGTTGTTGGGATTGTTGTGTTCTTGGTGATCGTTAAATTTGTTCTTGACGTTCTTCATCCCTTTCAAAACTTGTTAAAATAAATTGAATACTAGATCTATAAAGTTTAAGAGAAAAAGGTGAAAGCTTGTTAGCCTTGAAAGACTTACCATCACCTATCAACTAGTCAATCACTTCCCAACAACTTTCCTTATTTTAAGGGGATGGTACACAAAAGTCAAGTCTTCCACTTTTGAATTTGACAATATGATTTCAAGACTTGTTTCCCTCCTAAATCAATTACCACCAATACCAAATCACAAATTGTTCTAGACTTACAATTTTGGAAAATAAAATTTGTTAAGACTGCAACCAATACGTGGCTGCCACATTATGTTTTACTGTTCACACGACAAATTTAGGCTCAAATTTTTTATTTCTTAGTTTCTAATCTTTGTTTCTTAGTTGCATTTTTTTGATTCTATTGCTAATTAACAAACTAGTAATTATCTACTAGGTTGTAAATTAGTTTTTGGGTCAGTTTATTCGTGTCTACGTTTCTTTGTGTGATTTTATCTTTTTGAAATTCATTGTAGTTTCTTGGTTCAAGTCCGTATGTATTTTATTTGAGTTGTTTCAAAAGAGAATCTATTCCGACCTCGAGCCCCAATTGGTACCAAGTAATCTCCTTGGAGTGTAAACGAGTTACCAACACTTGTGAGGCCAATTGAGAGACATTTCAAAATGTGAGAGCTTGTGAGGATGTTTTCTTTTCTAACATTAACTAGTTTGTTGTTTTTTGTATTTTTGTTTTAGAATTTCTTTTGTTAGGAGCTATGTCATTGGAAAAGGTGACCATGAACGATTTGATGGCTGCCATAATAGGTATGAAACATGACCTTAGTAGCCGAATAGAGAGAATGGAAAAAATAATAGATCGAGTGGAAAGAAGAATAGAAGGGATGGAAAGCTCTCTTTGCAAGGAGTTGGATAACTTGATAGAGAATCCAAGACTTCCTAATCAAGTTCCTGTGAGTGGACATGCTACACATGAGCTACAAGGTAATCAAACCAACTCTTGCACTCTAGTGAATGAGGCTAGTAGCCAACTAAGTGTGAATGGTAGTTTGCCTTTATGTGAGCCGAATGTGCCTCCATTTGGTGATGATAATGTACAACTTGATATGGTGGATACAATAGTTGATCCATCTAGTGTTGAGGCCATTGTGGCAAGTGATAGTACATTGTCTTATGGAAGTTATAAAGACCAACTTGTGTGTGAAAATGGTGATGTTGAACATGTTGGCCGATTAACTATGGATGACCCTCTAGTTGTTTTTGTTGTAGACCATTCTAGTATAGAGGGGATATATAATTATTCTATTAATAGTATTGGGAAAAGAAAATGCATCCTAAACCCGTGTCCATGGACACTCCACCCATTTGATCCTAGTGATCATTTGAAGTATGGTGATGATGATGTCTTCTGGAATGACTTGAATGTGCATGGAATTTATGGCCTTTCTATCTCGGCTTTTAAGCCTATTTTTTGTTCCAAGAAGAGTCTATATTTTCCACTTGATGATTAACTCTTGTTCCTTGTTTCTTGTCACACTTATGTGGATAGACTACTTGACTTTTTCTTGGAAGGGTATTCGGGTAAGAGGGATGTTTGGGTGTATGCGAAGTTTGAGTCACCTTGGCAAGATACTATGATTAATTACACTAATCCTAACCCTCATACCTAGAGGAACCTATGTTTGCTTGTCCTTCCTATTGTGTTGCAAGGTTCGGATTCGAGGTCGAATCCTTTTTTAAGAAGGGGAGGATGATACAAGTACGATCGTGATTGTGGACCAATACGTAAATACTTGAGCTCGGGTGGCTGCCCAACCAATGGAACAAGATTTGAAGTGTAGAGAACAAGTCCCAATACTCCAAAGCCATCCAATATGCACACTCCAAGGCAGCCCCTTTGCCATGGCTCATTAAGGGCATTTTAGTTATTTTGTAATAAGTTGTAACCTAGGCTATAAATAGAACATATTAGGTCATTTTTTCATAAATTTGATAATATTTTGAGAGATATAGAGAGAGAGAGTCTTGCAAAGTGGGTTCCTTGTAAACAAGTGTGGATATCACTTGTGTTGGTGCTAGTTTTGAAACGTTGGTTTCTTGAGAATCCCGTTCCCTTGAGGTCACTATAGAGCTTGGTGTTACTTGTATGAATTCTTGGGTCTATGTGTTTAATATACACTTAAGTTCATAGCTTTTGTACATTTGTATGTCAAGTTACCTATATATCTATCTATTTCATTGTTGTTGTTGTTTATTCTCGAGTTTGGTGTCCCAAAACCGCGACTTTGTGTTCTTCTTGTTCTTGTGCTTGTGTTGTTAATCTAGTTTGTTGGCTTTCTGATTTTAGATGTGTTAAACACCTTAATATCTTGTTGTTATTGTGTTTTCGTTGTTGTTGTAGTGAATCCGAGAGTGGTCACCAAAGGAGTCCTCGGTTCTTCCAACTTGTGGACTGTTTTGGTATTTGTTTTATGTCTCCTTTATCGATATTGTATCAAAATGAATTGGATATGAAAAATATCAAGAGATAAGGAAACCACAAAGTTCATAATGGCTTCAACAAACCAAGAAGGTAAGGTTGCATTCATCTGCGGAGCCATAAGACACATTGCTTCATTATATCTATAAGTGACCACACCCAAAGTTGTACCACCAATAGTTCAAACATACACAAGGGTTTTTAGGGGTCAAAGATGTGAATGACCCATAAAGCATTATTACTTACCAAGTGGACCAATCAAAAGGTTTCCTACCTCACAATAAAATATTTTCACGACTAGCATGAATATCATCATAAGCAAAGAGGTAGTATAGAAATAAATCAGGCATAAAAACATCATCCAAGGTGCTAATATCTATAAGAATACCACTTTATCAAAAGATTTAGCACATAATGCACAAAAGGATAAAATCACAATATTTAAGCACATGTAACCTTTCCCTTTCAAACAACTCTCCAAGGAGAGGGATTTCACTGATGGAGCTATGCTACTAGAAAGAATGGGGACTCTACTAGAAACCACACCAAACCAAAATAATTGTTTCTTCTAAAGAGTTGGATTCCCTGTAGTCATGGTGGTAGACATGCTCCCAAAAGTTCTATAAGATACTTTAATTTTCCCAACCTTATGAAGGTGGCAAGAAGTCTTTAACATCCATGGACTCTTCTACAAACAAATAATCAACTTAGACTCCACAAGTTGTGGTCTAAACAACTTAAGCACAAGTGTATCAAAAAAAGATGCAAATATATAAGCAATACCCCAAGGAGGCAATGACACATTTGCCCTAGGGTATTCAATAATAAAACCACCTTTGAGAAAGGGGTCACCAAATGTATGCAAGTTACAAAGAAGGGTATCTTACAAATAGAATTCACCCGAAGTTTCTTCAAGAGAAGACTCTCTCTTCACCCTACAAGTAGTGAAATTTTGGTCAAGAATAGGAACACACAATGGTGAACTCTCTTGGATTTTTTCTTTGCTCCCTTTCTTCAAAAATATTCATCTTTTCTGGAAATGTCTTTAATGCACAACTTGGGTCTTTCAAGTGAATTGTAAGTTCCCAAGAAGTACTTTCCACCATAGGTAAGTATACCAATATCCTCAATCAAACTTTTCTTGTTGTCTTGACCAAGCACCAAATTGGGTGTATAAAAATCACCACATCCCAATAGGTCACCGAGGTCAAATGAGAGAAGTTGCCAAGAACATGGGCAAAGGAAATACTCACTTTCCCTAAAGGTGCCATCTTCATAATTATACTTACCCTCTATATGACCATCAACACTTTCATTAGCAAAGAGAGGGCAGAGAAAGGTATCACTCAAATTAACTTCAAGTAAGGTGTCCTCATACATATATTCACTATTAGATTAAAGATCATTACAATAAGTATTCTCATCAATAGAGGCACACAAAGTAGAACAAGAAGAAATTTCTAAATAATTAACACTTTCTCTTTCAAGAGCACTCTCTGCATTCATCTAACCCTAAAAAACTCCCTTCTTCAATCTCAAATGTAAATCTCAAAAAACTCCTCTCAAATTCTCTGGAAAGTCTTCCTCTTGAAGACATGCATAAATTTTGGATTGTATCCCATCTAGATAAGTTTGTGGCATTTAAAAATTGTTCAGTAGTATCAGTTGTGTTGTGAATCTTTAGCCACTAAATAAATTTTACTGTAATATAAGTCCCTTATTTATGAATCAAGATTTGTCTCTTGTTTTTAGTTGTAGTGGATCAAAACTGTTTGAGGACCCTGTCAGGATGTTTTATGCTAACCTTCATATCTCTAAATATAGTGGGAATTTGGAAGCCTTAGAGTTAGGCACAAAGATTATTCTAAATAATTTTCTATTTGAAAATATATTCGACATTAAATTTTCTGGAGAGGTTCTGTTTATGAATGTAACATGGCCTGGAAATTTTGATGTCAATCTTGAGGAAGTCAAAGTAGAAATTATTGAACCTGATGCAAGTTTTTCAATTTTACACCTTTATTTTGTGCTTCAAACACATAATTTTGGCTTATATTATCGCTACTACCTTGATTTCCAAAAAAGGCTCTCTCAGTAATATCACTTTAAGGGATGTGTTTAATCTATATTATATGAATAAGAAATACAAAATTAATTGGGCCATGTAGTTTCATGAGTATATATTGGAAAGTATTGCTTATACACAAATTACAGCCAGTCTGCCATATGGATTGTTGATTACTCGTATATTGTTATACTACTCAATTAACCTCTCTAGCTTTTATTCAGTTGAAATTAGTGCCACTTATGACTCCAAGACTTTCGCTAGCATGGGATATGTCCTTGTTGAAAATGAATGGTGCAAGAAAAATTCTGTGAAATCAAAATCTGACCTCCCCAAGGTAAGTAAATTCTAGCTAAGACTATTTTTGTTGTGTTGAAAAAAGTGGAAGAAGTTAAGGAACGAGTGAAAACTTTGGAAAAAGAGATGTTGGCTATTTCAGAGTCGACTAGTAAGCTACTCCAGCTAGGTAAAGAAAAAATACCAATGTGGACAAAATATGCATATCGATTGATGTCCTCAAAGGAAGGAGTCAAGATCTTTAACAAGTTGTTTAAGCAAATTGACTCCATCAAATCTGAAGCCAACTTTTTCCAGAATAAGCTTGATGTATCAGCCTAGAACACCTACTCTAACTTCTCTAAAAATTTGGAACATTCCTATTAATGATTGTCACACAATGCACAGTACTCTGACCTATCTTCATAAGAAATGTTGACTCTGCTCTCTATAACTCTTCCTCATTCAAAGGGGGCTTGTCTTCTTTTGTTTGGTCGATATCAGGGGAACCCCTTTTCCAGTGTCCTAACTATATATAACTATTTTCTGAATAACTGCTTAGTTTATTTGTATGGTGTGCCTCTTTTTATATTTATTTTATATAATTACTTTGCTTGTCTGTACTTTTTGATTATTCCAAAAGGGGGGAAGAGTCTACACATCAGTACGCGCAGAGCAAGGGGTAGCTTTAAGTAAGGGGGCCAGCTATAACAAATTAGGTACATAT
>NC_061117.1:158999740-159052729 GCF_002878395.1 Capsicum annuum
GATGTTGGAACTGGCCATACTACCATTCTTCCTGCTCAATGACTTGGATTCGAGGAAAGGTTTGAGTCAGACTGAAGTAGTGAGCTTCCATACTCCGGAAGGCTCCATTTCATACTATGGACTTTTTTTCATTATTGTTATTGGTTTTGGCTATGGTCGGGGGCATTTCCTAACCAAATGTTCTTTGATTCTGGTTAGAGGATTTGCCAGCCTACTATAGGCATGGGCATGGGCGGTGTCGGTATTAGTGGTAGCATTGGTGTTGGTATTGGGATTGGTAGTGGTTGGACACTTGATTGTGACTGTTTGGTTATGGTTATAGACTTCATCTTATAGCTTGAGATTATTATTGTTTTATCTTGTTATATGCTCGAAATTCTTTCGACAAAAGGAGTAGGGCAGTTATGGTTGGGTATTGGGGGTGGTCTCCGGTCCTGGTTGGACTTGAGATGCCCGACACGATTTGGCCCTGGTTCGTGTAGTGTCAGCAACCTTCTAAGGATCCACCATAATCCCTTCACTTAAAATAACATGACCCAGAAAAGTGACAGCATTCAACCAAAATTCACACTTAGAAAATTTAGCATACAATTTAGTGTCTATAACATAACATGAAGGTGATTGACATGATCCACCTCACTTTTCGAATATAGGAAAATATCATCAATAAATAGAATCACGAATAAATCTAGAAACTAAAAAAATACCCAGTTCATTAGATCCATAAATATTGTAGGGGCTTTGGCCAAACCAAAAGACATGATTAAGAACTCAAAATGTCCATACGGAGTACGGAAGGCAGTCTTAGGGATATTTTCCGCCCTAATCTTTAACTAGTGATAACCTAAACAAAGATTAATCTTAGAAAAATACTTAGCCCCCTGAAGTTGGTCGAACAAATGATCAATCCTAGGAAGAGGGTACTTATTTTTCAACATCACCTTATTCAACTAACGATAATCAATACACTTCCAAAAGGAAACATCCTTCTTACGCACGAAGAGAACAGGAGCACTCCATAGAGACATGCTTGGACGGATAAAACCCAAGTCAACAAGATCTTTCAACGGCTCCTTAAGCTCTTTCAACTTAGTCGGAGCCATTCTATAAGGAGGGATAGCAATAGGATGAGTGTCCAGGAAAAGATCAATCCCAATATAAATTTCCCTATCGGGAGGAACACCAGGAACATCATTAGGGAAGACCTCGGGAAATTCACTAACCATGGGAACGAATTGTAAAGAAGTACCTTCCGAGTTATCATCTTCAACCCGGACCAAATGATAAACACACCCCTTGGAAATGAATTTCTGGGCTTTAAGATATGATCTAAACCTCTCTTTAGGTACCAAGGAACTCCCTTCCCACTCAATAACTGGCTTAATAAGGAATTTAAAGATGACCTTACAGGTCTGACAATCTAAAGAGTCATAGCAAGAATACAACCAATCCATCCACAAGATGACATCAAAATCTAGCATGTCTAGCTCAAAAATATCCACCAAAGTTTATCTACCACCAAAAAATACCACACAACCCCTATAGACTCTCCGGGAAACCACTGAGGTAGAAACAAAGAAAGGATCCAAAATACACTTGGGACCAAAACCAAAATGCCTAGCCACTATATATATATATAACAATACACATCACGATAAAAGAGTTTCAACAAATCAGTGTGTCATCAGGTGATTCCTCAGAATCTTGAAGAGTAGTAAGAGCATACAAGCGATTTTGACCCATGTCGGTACTAGAAGTGGCACCCTTCAATCCAGGAGTTGTTGAAGAGGAAACAAGAACTTTGTTGGCCCCAAAAGAAATCTTCAAAGGACAATCCCTCTGAAGATATCCAGTATGACCATAACCAAAACACCTATTTCTTCCCTCATCACAGAAACCACGGTGCAGCCAACCATAAAATCTACAAGAAGGATATAATGTAGTTGACTGGGCCCCATTGGCCTGAGACTGGGCACTCTATGCTCGAGAACCATCACCACTCTAAAAATGGCGATCTTCAGATGACTTTGGATAAGGAGCACTAGCCATCAAATAGGAACTATAGTTACCCCACTTCTTCTTAAACCTCTTAACAATATTTCTACCACCCTGCTGCTGACCTGTACCCTGATCTGAATATCAAAACATTTTACTCTACTTGTCCCCCATATCTGCTTGCTTCTTCTCCCTCTCCTCAACCTGTTACATATACACTATAAGTCTAGAAATGTTCATATCCTTGTTTAACAAGGAAGCTTTACTCTCCAAGATCCAATCATGAGACAAACCAAAAGAGAATTTCCTCATTCTAGCTCTCATACTATATACTAGCTAAGGAGCATATTGCGACAACTGGTGGAACTTCAAGGCATACTCTTTCATTGACATCTTGCCTTTCATCAAATGCATAAACTCTTTCGTATTCGCCTCCCTCAACTCCTAAGCAGAGAAGCGATCAAGAAAATCACTAGAGAAATCATCCCACAAGGCAAACTCGTCATCATTTCCCCCAAGAAAGACTCAGCATCATCTTTCCTAAGCTGCATCCACTCGTCATAACATTAGTAGGCTATATCCTTCAACTGATATGCAGCGAACTCCACACCTTCTACCTTAGTAGTATGCATAACCTAAAAGACCTTTTTTATCTCATCAATAAAACTCTGAGGATCCTTCTTAACCTTAGTACCATAGAAAGTAGGAGGACTCAACCTCATAAAATGGCCAACTCTAGTGGCCTCAAATGAACTCCCAATAATACTAACAGAACCCATCTGACATGATTGAGATATCACTAACTGAAATAACAGATAAATGGACTGGTAAAAGTCAGCATTAGTAATATCTCCCTAAGGTAGTTGAGTCTAAGCACCACCAGCTGAAGAAAAGTCGGTGGGAATAAGTGGAACTCCATATGAATAGTTAGAAGCAGCAACCCTAGACCAGGTCTTCATCCTAGAAGTAGGACGAGCTCCACCCATATTGACCTTAGTTGGGACAGAAGAGTTACTAAAAACATCAGATCGTCTGGGGGACATGATCTAAAAGGCAAAAAAATAGATACTAGAGGGGATTCAATACCTTAGACTCTACAGCCTAAAAATAGACATCAAAAAAGGGAAATATTCCTAAATGCCTCGTAGTCTCTCTATTATAAGTGTAGTGCACTACACATCCATAAAGGAGACTCTACTTACCACAATTTTGTGGACACCCCATGAAACTGAAACCTAGGCTCTGAAACCAACTTTGTCACGAACCAAACTAGGTTCTAGTTGCGATGGGACTATCAAGTCCACCAAGGACCAGAGGACCGACCCTGAGCCTATTCTAATATAACCAAAAATACCTAAAAATGGATAAATACAAATATGAAACAAGATATGAAAGATAAACTCAAAAGTATATATAAAATCAATATCCAAAACTATCCATAGTATCAAAACCAATACCAAAAGACAACCACCATACCCATGTCCACAATATCCAACAAAGCCTCTAACACAACTAAATACCAATAAAGAGTCGGGACATGCCCTCAACTATAGCCAAAAAAAAAAGTCTAAATAAGTTTGAGACATAAGATACCAAATATAAAATATAGACTTCCGATATATGGAAGCCCACCACTTCTGTGTCAACTTACGAACTTTTCTCGAATCCTAATTATTATGCGGAAGGAGTAGAAGTATGGACAAATCCTACATCGTGTGGGGATACAACATCCGAAGATGGGTAGAGATTGGAGCGCTAGAATGTAACTCAGGGATAAGGGAATAAATAATATCATGGATAATGATTCAAAACCAGTCAAATCCTATGCATATTGTCAAATGAAAATACATACATATATATCACATATTGGGGTAGGGAACAGGTCTTAGAATAAACAGTTAAAATATTAATTTGTACTCTGTAGCTTAACTATCATAATAATAGCACCCACGAGATATATAGCCCCAAATCTCACCCTCTGGTTTGGTCCCAATACGTGTAGCCATACGAATCAGAAAAAGATTATATATATATATACATGAGGGACTCAAACCCTCTAATCATATACTAAGGTGACTTAAGCACCCGATAATGAAATTTTATAGGGGGACTCAAACACTAAAATCATAATAACAAAGATAAGGTGGACTCAAACCACCTAGTCACAACCAAGGCACTCAAATGCTCAAGCCATAACGACCCTTAAACCAATAGTGCGGTTTCCAATATTGGTCCCCCAGGACTTCCACCTTCCATGGTTAGCTACACAACCCTCTTTTAAGCCCAATTAAAGCATTTAGTACACATTCCCATTAATTGAGTACATGGTGTGAGATTTGTGCCAACAGTGGTCATTCTACAGCTATATGTGATGCAAATCCTAAATTAGTGATATTTGTGGGTAATGCTTAAAGGCCTAATGCTATAGAGAATTCTACGATGATGAGAACAAATGCAAACACTAAAGGAATAACAAGATTGACAAATGGAAAGTAAAAGAATTAAAAGGATAGATGATAGAAAGATAGATACAAGAAGATAACAAAAGGGAAACCAAAGGGTGTATCAAACCTAAAGACCTCCCTTATTGATTACCTATGAGCACCTAGTTTTTATATTGAATGAAAGGGGGATCGCATCTCCCTTACATCCGCTGTTTCTAAACAAGGTTAAACATTGTATTTTCTAAGCACTCAACACTCCCAATGGAGCTTTCATGAACTCATCAACATCATTAAACAAAAAGTAACTAATAAAATATCTAAGGAACCTATTTATAGTAGTTTTCTTTCCACAACTATCCTATTATAGAAATATTCCAAAAGTGGCTATTTTGGAAATAACCAACAAGGGCTCTCTTTATTCCTTACACCATGGCTTTCCTCGACTATAAGATATCTTCCAAACATAACATTTCTTAATTAGGAGATCGAAGAAGGGCCTCCAATCACATTCTTGGATCCTTAGGGCGATCAAGGCTTAGACCTCTTTATGTTGGCTTGAGTTATGTGATCAAAAGCGTTGATGCCCATTTGACTTGTATCTTCTCCTCTTTTTGAAAAGGATTTGACCTTGAATCCAAACCTTACAAAACCAAAGGAAGGACAAAAAAATATGATATCCTTATGGCATGAGGGTTAGAGTTAGCACAATCAATCATAGCATCTTGCCAAGGTTGCTCAAACTCAAGATATAACCAAGGATCCTTCATTTTAAACATTAGAAACTCATTGAAAGATACATAAAGGATTTGGTTAGGGAAATCATCAAGATATAAGTAAACTGCAAAGGCCCTAATGGCATCAAATAATCTAAAAGGTAGAACTACCTTTACCTTATGAGCCATAATACATAATTGATTCATTATCTCTTCAAGAGGCCACACCATAGGTGGTGCCTCAATTGGTTCTAAAGTCCACAAGATCCATATAGCATTGTCACTCAAACAAGTGGACAAACCAATAATTTTCTCACCTCTACATCAAACACATCCAAGACTAGCATGGACATCATCATAGGAAAAGAGGTAGTATAGAAAAGAATCAAGTGTAAAACATCATCCAAGGTGTTATTGTCTATGAGAATGCCATTTGACTCAAAATACTTAGAACATGATGCACACAAGGATGAAGTCAGGACACTTAAGTCCATAGGACTTCTTCCTTTCAACCAAAGAGTCAACTTGGCATCCATAAGTTGGGATTTACATGATTTAAGCATGTGTGTCAAGCAAGGATGCAAGTTTATAAGAAATACCCAAAGGAGACAATGACACATTTGCCCTCAAATTCTCATGAATGATACCACCTTTGAGAAGGAGGTCATCAATTCCACTATTAAAAAAGGGTATCACATGAATGGAATTCATCCAAAGTAGTTTCAAGAGAAGACTCTCTTCTTGACCTATAAGTAGTGGAACCTTGGTTATGAGTGGAACAATGGTGAACTCTCTTGGAGCTTTTCACTACTCCCCTTCTTTAAAAATCTCTCATCTTTGTTGGAGATCTTTTCCTTACGCGATGTTGGTCCATCAAGTGGATCATAAATCCCCAAGAATGACTTTCCATCATAGGGAAGAATACCAACGCCCTCACTCAAATTTTTCTTGTCACAGAGACCAAGCAACAAGTCGGGTGTGCCAAAATCACCATATCCAAATTTTGTACCGAGTTTAAATAGATAGAGTGGCCATAGAAACGGGTCTAGACAACACTTTTTCCCCATAGGATTTACCCATACTAAAATATATACTCTCCATATTAGCATAAGCATCATCAAAAATAAAAGGAAAATAGAGAACGGTAATACTCAAGTCAACTTCAACTAAGGTGTCCTCATATATGTACTCATTATTAAATTCAAGATCATCGCCATAAGTATTCTCAACAATAGGAGCACACAAAGTAGAAGAAGAAGAAGAAGAAGAAGAAGAAGAGATTTCTAACAATTGATATTTTCTCCTTCGATGGAAGAATCCTCAAGTAGACATATACCACCACTAACTTTAAAGGAATTATTGTTGAAGTTTTCACAAGAAGCAAGCAATTCATCCTCATAATTATCAAACAAAGGTGGGGTATCGTACAAAGGATCACAACCACGAGCATTTTCATAGGAATAATAATTAATTGAGTTTCTTAAATATTCAAGAAAATCAAGGTTATCAGCACCCAATTAATTATTCCTTTCTAAAACTTCACATTCTTTTCCCTAAAGAGTACTCTCATCTTCCAAGAAGATATTTCCATATTTAGAAGGAATGTTATCACACCATAGTGGGTTGTCATATAAGATATAGCCCTCAATATGAGCTACATCATCAATGCTATCCACACCAGTAGGTAATTCATTTGGAGTAATTTTATCATCTTCAAACAAGATGTTATTTTTAAAGAGAGAAGGATTTATCCATGAAGAGGATGTAGAACATGCAAGTTCACTCTCTAAAAAATAATAATCAAGCATCAAAGATGTTCCAAACACATAATTATCCCCATGAGCCAAACTAACTTTAAGATCTTCACTAAAGGACATGCTCAAAGGGTCACTCATATTCACTTGATCAATATTTTCAATATCATCACTCACTTGAGGTTCATTAATCATATCACACACATCCTCTAGTGGTAGGAAAGTTTCGCACACAAGTTGATCAACATTATTTTCACAAAAAAATCTACTATCATTCAACACAATGGCTTCTATACTAGGTGGACTCAAATTGATTACAAGAAAAGTTAATTCGATCATCAATAGGATCAACTAGTGTATCCATACTCACAACATGTACATCATCATGAAGAGGTAAAGAATCATTAGAATCACATGTAGGTAAGATACTACTCACACTCAATGTGATACAAGCCACACAATCATCATTCTTATGTACAAAAATGCAAGAGTTATCTATTTTACCTTGAAGTTCTTGAGCATATTCTTATTCACCTTGGTGTGAAGGTCCTCCACAAGCTTTGAAAGCATCTAAGATTACCCTCATTAAATCTTCAAAGGGAATCTTTTCTTTTGAAACTTGTTCTTCTTCGATTGGCATGTTGGTACCTACACAAATGTCCTTAGTAAAAGAAGGAAAAACAATGTTAGCATTAGTTGGTTGCAACCCCCTCACTTCACTTCTCACTACCTATCTTTTCTTCCTCTCTTAGGTTGCCACCTTACATTCCCTTACTCCTCTTAATTTTTTGTCTCTTATTTTCATAAGGCTTGGAGTAAGTGGGCATCTTTTCTTAAGATTTGGGAAGGGTAAGTGGAAAAATATGGTTTCCCAATTGGTCCAATATA
Source organism: Capsicum annuum (assembly GCF_002878395.1). Lineage (NCBI taxonomy): Eukaryota > Viridiplantae > Streptophyta > Magnoliopsida > Solanales > Solanaceae > Capsicum > Capsicum annuum. Next base: position 159,007,535 of record NC_061117.1, read on the forward strand.
ATCGTAGGCCAATTTTTCACGTTTGAAACTCTATGCCTTACAAACCAATTAGCACCTAAGTATAATTACCTGCATTCCAATGGAAAAATGTCATACCAAACCTATTCATATTATCCATCTTGAGTAAAGAAAACCTTCACTCTCTCAAAAACCCAATAGTCATCCATGTAATATTGAAAGGATAAGGATTTTTTAGGTATCCCTAGATAGTCAACCAAAGAAGGGGTGATGTAATTTTCATAACACCAATCATCAAGGATAAGAACACATCTCGAACCTCCACAAATCTATACCCATTTTAAAAAAATTTGTCTTCTTGGATCACTATTATAAAGCTTTATGTAACCCCTCAGTACATATATTGACCTCAAGAACTCTTTCAAGGATCCCCATGCTTGAGTGGGCCTTCTTACAAGTTTACACTATCCTAAGGTCGAACCTGGAATGTATTTAAGGGCATATGTAGCTTGTTCAGCTTCGCTCATATCATATTCCTCAAAGATTCTTTCATATTACCATTCCCAATCAAGGTAAATTTTTAAAGATGGATAGAGTAGGAAGACAATGACTCCTACTATACTCTTTATTTCTACCTTGGTTCCCTCTTCATATTTTTGGGCACTAGAATAAGAAGCTTGAGATGTAATATCCCTAGGTATTAGAGATGCACATATCTTTAGTCCTATGGAGCAACCTCTACAATAGCTAGTATAACCATTCACACCACTTTGACTTTGATAAGAAGCACTACAAGGTAAGGAATATGAATCTTTATACTCCACTTGTGCACTCTCACCATGACTCTTAGATGGTGTATAAGAGAAAAGGTTATACTCTATATTGCCATAATGCTCGGAGTGGGAAGTGTAATACTCCTCACTTGCCCCATCTTCTTCATAAAAACCCTCACAAGGCTCTTCATTATCTCCATATACAAGAATTAGTGTCATCATTTATCTCACATTCTCCTTCAGAATAGTAACCCTCATTTTCATCCATCTCTTGATCATGGCTACATTCATAGCCCCCATAATCTCCACCTTATTGATAGCCATAACTATTTTTACCATAATCATAGTCTCCTAGGTCATAGTCACAATTATCTAAGGCTATCTAAGACATGCTTCCTTAAATCACCTTGTACCTACAAAATGAATAAACAAGATTAGTAGTAAAGCTCCTTACTAACACTCGTAATAATCTCACCTTTGTGATCAAAACAATTAGAGCGGCGAATGTTAAAAACTACTTTGCGACTGGAGTGAATTCTTGTTTGAATGACTCAAGGAAATAAAACTATTTATGGACTTGAATCAAAAAGTTACAATATAATAAAAACTATAAAAGCTCAAAAGAAATAGCATGACAAAATAATTCGGACTCAATAACTAATCGATCAACTTAGTAGACGAATTACTAGTTGATGATTAGTTTAAGAATCAAAAGAAGAGATCAGAAATCAAGAAAATGAAACTAAAGAATCAAACCTTGAGCAATAAAGTAATTAAAGTGTTAAAATTCACTTTAGAAACTTGAATTTTATGTTTTTGAATTTGATATGCTTTGGAGGGTAACTCGCATTGAGAAAGGATGACTTGGGCTTGCACTGCATTGATACCTTCTCTAGCAGGTATGGAGCACCTTGGACATAGCTGGTGGTGTTGTTTATTGCTTTGGGGTGCGTTGAGGATGCTGCAGCATATTGGCCGCAGATGGAGGAAAGGCTGGACATAGCTGGCTGATGGCTCACTGTTTTGAGTTGCACTGGGGTACTGCAATATGTCAAATGAAGATGGAGGGTAGGCTGGACGCATCTGGTCGATATGTCACTATTTTGAGCTGCCTTAGACCTGCTTTAGCAGGTCAGGCGCAACTCCAAGGCACCTCAAGCACAGGTCAGCCAAACCAGCCTCTTGAATGGGCGAAAATGTCCCTTTATGGTCCCTCTCTTTGGAATATACTTGGTATCCCTTGTAGATTCCTTGGTACAACACTTTTTCACCTTTTATCTTCCTCTTTTTTAGAACGAAGACTCACTTTTGATGAACTTGAATATGTAGATAACAATCTTCACAAGAACACACCAAGAACACCTTAGCTCAGAATGAGATAAAAATTCAAACATATGCTCCTTCCATCATTCTAAACTCATTCCATACATTATTTTGATATAATTTCTAATCAAACACATCAAATCTTTAAACGCAGCTTAAACTTCTTCTTTTTAAATCCATGCTTTCAATGATTGTATAAGGCTCAATTTCACTCCGATTTAGCTCAAATTTGATGTATGGACTCTAATAGTGTTAGGGAATGAAAATCTAACACACAAAAAACACAAGAAAAGTACAAAATATAAGACTCAAATTTTGACCTAAGACCAAAAATATGAATAGTAATTTTTTTAGGTATTTTCAATTTTGACACTTCTTTTTTGTTAATTTTTAAGATAATAAACACAAGATTGACTTTGTAGGAATGAAATCAAGCTCGGCTCTGATACCAAATTATACAAAGTATTCTACGATGAAAAAAACATACACAAACACTAAAGAAACAAGTAGATTAACAAACAAAAAGTAAAAGGATTAAAGGGATAGATAATTGAAAGATAAACACAAAAAGATAACAAATAGGCAACCAAAGGGTGTATCATTGAAAGATAAACACAAAAAGATAACAAATAGGCAACCAAAGGGTGTATCAAAATCAAAGACCTCTCTTATTGATTACCTACAAGCACCTACCTAGATCTTATATTGACTGAAAGGGGGATCAGATCTCTCTTAGATCCACTATTTCTAAACAAGGTTCAACATTGGATTTTCTAAGCATCAACACTCCCGATGGAGTTTTCACGAATTCAACATCATAATTAAACAAAAAATAACTAATGAAATGTATAAGGCACCTATTTATAGTTGTTTCCTTTACACAACTAGCCTATAACAAAAATAGTCCAAAAGTGGCTATTTCATAAATAACCCACAATGGCTCTCTTTATTCTTTGCGCCATCAATTTCCTCGGTTCCAAGCTATCTTACAAATACAACATTGCTTGATTAGGTGCTTGAAGAAGGTCCTATAAGCACATTCTTGGATCCTTAGGGCGATTAAGGATTAGACCTCCTTATGTTGGCCTCGAGTTGTGTGATCAAAAGTGTTGATGCCCATTTGACTACTATCACCAAATTATGGGAATGCATACAATATAAAGTGGTTGGCTCAGCCACCAAATCCAGAATAGAATAACTAACAATAGCAGTTTCAGTAGTAGTAGGTTCAAGGGAATCAGGCCACTACAATATGGAAGAGATGCTGAAACAAATTTTAACTACTCAAGCACAACTGGTAGCAGATATTAAGAGCCAACAAGCAGATATAAAGAGCCAGCAAGTGTCTAAAAGGGACTTGGAGTTGCAGATCGATCAGATAGTAGCAGCACAAAACACTAGGTCTCAAGGTAGTTTACCAAATGATACTGAAAATCCTAAACAAGTTATGGTAATCACTTTGAGGAGTGGTAAAGATCTTAATGAAGAACCTCCAAAGAAAACTAATGAGGTAGATGTGGAGTTGGCTCCTGAACAGGTAAATGACAAAGTTTTTAAAAATATGAGAAATTCTGGGTACTTGAAAAAAAAAAGTTGTTGAATAGGTGAAGGAGAAATCACTACTACCTTTCCCACAGAGGCTTAGAAAAGTGAAGGAGGATGCATGCTTTAAAAAGTTCGTTGACAAATTCAGAGAGCTTCACATTAATCTTTCTCTTTTTGATGTTTGACAGGGAATGCCCATACACGCTATGTACTTAAAGATGTGGTCATCAACAAATTTATGTTGCAGGATATTGAAACAGTAGCACTCATGGAGGAGTGTAGTTCTATGGTGATGCAAAAGATGCTCAAAAATCTCAAAGACCCTGGGAGATTTACTCTCCCTATTCAAATTGGAAATAATGAAGTGGTCTACACACTTAGTGACTTAAGGGAAAGTATCAACTTGATGCCTCTCTCCTTGTTCAACATGTTGGGATTGGAAAAGTCGAGACCGAGTTTTGAGTTACTTTAATTGGCAAACCAGACCATAAACCATCCTGAAGGAATCATAGAGGATGTTCTCATCAAGGTTGGTAAGTTTATTCTTCTTTCTGATTTTATTATTTTTTATTTTTAGGCAGACAAAAATGTGACAGCCATTTTGTAACGTCTATTCTTGGCGACGGGAGAAGCATTGATAGATGTAAGAGAAGGAATGCTCACAGTGAGGCTGGATGAGGAAGAGAAAATTTTCAAAGTTTATGAACCACTCAACACACTATCTGTAACACCCTAAAAATGGGTCTCGAGACGTCACACTGTGCTCAAGACTACGAGTAGCCTTAAGCTAACCCTGTAAGCCTTCTACTAAATCTGAAGCTCATAATAAAGAAATATAGGTATATAATCAAAGCTAAAATACAAAATTCTATCTGAGCCAAGCTAAAATTATCTGAACATGATATATAAAAATATTGGGCTTAAAATCTGAACAATCAACACTAGAAATCGGAATCATAAATAACAGTCTAACAAGCCTCTACTACTAACAACTAGAGAGCCACTAGGACAAAATCCCCAGCTGACTCAAACTGTCTATAAATACTGAATCAACTTATCTAATGAATTGAAGAACTAAATAATTGGGTCCCAAAACTATGAGGACTTACCAAATGTCAGGATATAGATAGAGATATTCAAAATCACTCACACTACTAAAACTGAGCACCTGAATCTACATTATGAGACAATGTAGCATATAGACGTATATGTTGATCATTACTTCTAGAATGTACTGAGTATATGGGGGTGAAATGCACAGTAAAACAGTGAGGGAATACATATATCTGTCTCATAAATAATGGATGCTTAGTAATAATGGCTCACTTTGGTTGGAGTAATTAAAAACTGTAATCATAAATCATGAATGATAAAGCATACTATATGAATACTGAGAGCCACCACACTTAGTTCTAAATATGTTCTTAAAATCCGTCTTCAATCATACATGCAAAGTGTAAATGGACTCATCACTGTATCTATAAATTGAAAGCTAAAATCTAGTAGCTAGTGACTTATATAAAACAATATCTGAATAAAATCATGAGCCTTTACACTTAGTTTCTAAAAGCTTTTCTATTATTGTTTACTCTTTTTTGTAGGTTGTAGGGAGGTTCTTCTAACAGACATACACTATGTGAACTATGATAGTGTCCAACGTCTAGTTCCCTTATGGGAAAACCTTATGTTGGTGAGAGATTTCATACTCTTGCCAAGGAGTATAACCTAAGCTAGGTGATCACGTTTGTAACTGTCATCCATATAGAAATGGGAATAATCTGATAATTTGTACGTATGTTGGTTTATAGTTCTAGGGCATGTAAACATACCCAGCTCGGTGCTAAATACTACTCTCTTTAATCTGTATGCTTATTCTGTAGGAAATCCACTCTTAAAACTAGTATAAGGTTTTACAATGAAAACCTCTTGTGAATCTGTTTACTATAAACTGTAGTTAAATCTGTAAAATGGATTTCATAACTAAGCTGAGATGAAAAGATCAAATCTTTGTTCAAAATCTGAATATAACTAATCATGGAATTCTTAAAAGCATAATCTTCTTGAAATATCAATATTCAAACTAGGGTTGATAACCTATGAAATTTCATATCAAATTATCATAAAGTTCATGCTTGATAATAAAAGTATTGATAATTCAATTCTAAATCTGGAAAATAATGTCAAACGCATATAAAAACACGGAAGTAGACATGTAATTCAACATCTAGTTCACTTGTAATCTCATAATCTTCAAATAACAATACTTGGGTATGAACCCTAATTTGAAACTCATGTAAATTCATATGAAATTAACTTCAAAAACTAATTTTGGACTCAAGGATGAAAGAATTATCCTTGTTGAAAAAACATACCATAATTGATGAATAGATGAAGAAGCTTGAACTTTGAGTTCCTATTTGTGCTCTTGAAGATTGTTTCTTGAAGATCTTGAATTTGTTGAATTTTGGATTATCTTGGAAAAATAATGGTGGAATTTGGATTTCTTAAGGTTTAAGATTTGAAGTTATAGGGTTTCTTTGAGAGTAATTTTATGAAAAGTATGCGTATAATACTTAGAATAGGTTTAATTCTTTGTTTTTCATGAATTGGGGGCTTGGGAAATGACTAGGTTTCCCTTTGGGAAAAAATAAGTTCGGAACAAGAATCCTAATTTTGGGACTCGGCTTGACGCGATACTTATCGCGTGGCTTACTAGAAAAGAAATGAGTGCTATTTTGCACCATAGAGCCACGTGGAAAAATCACGTTGCATTACTGGAAAAGGACGAGTGCCATTTTGCACTTCACCGTTATGCAGTGTCTATCCCATTAAGATTTCTGGCGCGATACTGGCAAATCGCACTAGAAAGGGATGAACAGGAATTTGGGCTTCATCGCGACACGGGATAATTATGGTGCTTCACTGGAAAAGGACAATTGCGATTCTGCCCTCCACCACGATGTGGTGTCTACTATTTTTAGCTAAAATTGCACAAACTTCTCAATCGAGTATTGGATTAAGGCTAAATTGGTATCGTTGAAAATCTAACTCAATTATCTACGCATTGGTAGGTCTAGAGAGGTAAAATTCTACACGTATCAAGAGTTATTCACTTTTGAAGTTGACCCTTGACATTCTAGGAGCTAAACTGAACTAAGAAAAGTACGGGGTATTACAATATCTCCCCCTTGGGAACATTCATCCTCGGATAATACTAGTTAAACTAAAGATATTGAGGAACTGAGACTATATGCTGACATGCATAACTAAAAAAAATTGCATGAAAAAATCTAGATCATACTGAGCGACTGAACTAATCTGCGAATACATGAATTTACAAGAAGATAATCACATTGCTGAAACTGAGACTAGAAGAGAACTAAATTAAGGAAGACTGTTACCTTCGGATGAATCTGAGTTTGTGGAGAAGAGATAAGGATACTTAGTTCACATGTATGCTTCTGCTTTCCAAGTGGCACCCTCAACTGACTGATTTTGCCATAGAACTTTGACTAAGGGAACTTCTTTGTTCCTTAGTCTACGGATCTGATGATCAAGAGTCTCTATTGGAAGTTCTTCGTATGAAAGGCTATTCTAAATATCTGTACGTTCTAGAGGGACTACAACAGCTTAATCGTCCATGCACTTCTTCAATAAGGACACATGGAACACTGGGTGAACTGATGACAAGTTGGCAGGTAGCTCAAGCTCATACGCTACCTTCCCTACACGACTCAAAATCCTGTAGGGACCTACATATCGGGGACTAAGCTTCCCCTTTTTACCAAATCTCTTCACCCTCTTCATGGTTTAAACCTTTAAATAAACAAAATCATTAACTTCACACTCAAGATCTCTTCTTCTTATGTCTTTATAAGATTTCTGACGACTTTGAGCTGCTTTAATCTCTCTCGAATCAACTGAACTTTCTCCATAGCCTCAAACACCATGTCTAGCCCAATCACAGTGGCCTTAACTACTTTGAACCAACCGATAGGGGATCTATATCTTCGCCCATAAAGAGCCTCAAACTAGGCCATCTGGATACTAGAATGGTAACTTTTATTATAGGCAAACTTGATCAACGGCAAGTGGTCATGCCAACTATCGTTAAAATCAAGAACACATGCTCTCAACATATACTCTAAGGTCTGAATGGTCCTTTCTGCCTGACCATCTACTTGCAGATAAAAAGCTGAATTGAGATAAACTTGGGTACCAAAACACTTCTGAAAGGCTTTCCAAAACTGAGAGGTAAACTGAGTACCCCTCTCTGAAATAATGGACAAGGTAACTCCGCGCAATCTAACCAACTCTCTGATATACAGCTTAGCATAATCTTCAGTTGTGTAGGATGTGTGAACTTGAAAGAAATGGGTTAATTTGGTCAATCGATCCACAATAACCCAAATCAAATCATGTTGTCGACGCGAATAGGGTAATCCTGTCACAAAGTCCATGTTCACCTCTTCTCACTTCTAAGTGGGAATACCAAACTCCTGCAATGTGCCCCCAGGTCTTTGGTGCTCTACCTTAACCTATTAACAAGTCGCACACTTGGCTACAAATTCTGCGATATCTCTATTCATACCACTCCACCAATAGACTTTCCACAAATTGTGGTACATCTTGGTGGCTCCTAGGTGGATGGAGTAACTCGCACCATGCGCTTCTGCCATAATCCGCTGCCTTAGATCATCAATACTTGGCACACACAATCTAATCTGGTATCTCAACACACCATCTTCCCCTTGAGAGAAAACCTCTACCTTTTGTTCTTTAACTGAACCCTTCAGTTTGACCAAACTATAATGTTTATCCTGCTTCTCTTTCACTTCAAAACTAGAGAATATTCTGCACTACTCTAAACCCAAACATTCTCTTTAGCTGAGTCAACCAACCTCACACCCAATCTAGCTAATCGGTGAACTTCTCGAACTAATTCGTTTTTTATCATTCTCTACATGAGCAATACTGCCCATAGACAATCTACAAAGGGTGTCTGCCACTACATTAGCCTTGTCTTAATAATACAACACACTTATATCATAATATTTCAATTCTAACCACCTTCTCTGATAAAGATTTAACTTTCTCTGTGTAAATATATATTGCAAGCTTTTGTGATTCATGAATACATCGACATGCACCCTATAAAGGTAGTGCCTCTAGATTTTCAATGCAAATACAACAGCAGCTAACTCAAGGTCATGGGTATGGTAGTTCTTTTCATGAGGCTTCAGTTATCTAGAGGCTTAGGCTATAACCTTACCTCTCTGTATCAAAACATAACCCAGACCAATTCTAGAGGTATCACAGTAGACAACAAACCCATCTGTACCATCAGGTAGCGCAAAAATTAGAGTTGAAGTGAGTCTAGTCTTCAACTACTAAAAACTCTTCTCATAGGAATCTGACCACTGAAACTTTACTTTCTTATAAGTTAATCTAGACATAGGGGATGCAACAGAAGGAAAGCCCTCAATAAAATATCTATAATAGCCAGCTAAACCCAAGAAACTTCTGACATCTAATGGAGAGATAGGTCTAGGATAGTTTTTTACTGCTTTAGTCTTTTGGGGATCAAATCTAATGCCATCACTGGAAACAATATGACCGAGGAAAGCTACTGATCTTAGGTAAAATTCACATTTACTGAATTTGGCAAACAACTGGTGATCCCTAAGAGTTTGCAACACAATTCTAAGGTAGTCTGCAGGATCATCCTCACTACAATAATAGACAATGATATCATCAATAACGACTATGAAAAATATGTCTAAATACTATTTGAACACTCAGTTCATCAAGTCCATGAAGGTTGCTGGGGCATTTGTCAACCCGAAGGACATGATTAGAAACTTGAAATGACCATAATGGCTTCTGAAAGTTGACTTTGGAATATTATATTCCCTTACTCTAAGCTGATGATAGCCGAATCTAAGGTCTATCTTGGAGAAATAACTTGCACCCTGAAGTTGGTTGAATAAGTCATCAATCCTAGAAAGAGGATATTTGTTTTTTATTGTGACTTTATTCAGCTGACAATAGTCAATGGACATTCGCAAAGAACTATTTTTCTTTTGCACGAATAGGATAGGAACGCCCTATAGAGAGGGAGTGTGCCTTATGAAACCTTTATCTAAGAGGTCTTTAAGTTGCTTTTTTAAATCTTTAAGCTCAGATAGATCAATATGATATGGAAGAATAGAGATGGGTTGAGTATCTAAGAGAAGGTCAATACCAAATTCTATTTCCCTATTAGTTGGTACCCCTGACAAATCTTTGGGAACAACTTCAGAAAACTCATTGACTACAAGGACTGACTGAACTGTTGTAGCCTCAGACTTAGTGTCTTTGACTCGAACTAAATGATAGATGCACCCTTTTGACATCAACTTTTTGTCTTTAAGATAAGATATGAAATGACTCTTGGGAGACATTGAATTACCTTCCCACTCAAAGACTGGCTCATCTAAGAACTGAAACTTTACCACTCGAGTGCAAAAATATATAGATGTAAAACAGGAATGGAGCCCATCCATACCAAGAATAATGTCAAAATAGACCATGTCTAAAACTATTAAGTCTGCTAATATGGTCTTATGAAGGATAGTGATATGACACTTTCTATAGATCTATTTGGCAACAACTGACTCACCCACTCGAGTAGAAACTAAGAAGGGTTTAGGAAGATTTTCAAGACCTACTTCAAAATTTACTACAACTAGTAGGGTCGCATAAGAGATAACAACACATAAACATCAAGATGAAAGACACGAAGCATACCAGTAAAAATATCTGGGGAAATCTCCTTCTCCTAATGGGATGGTGAAGTATAAAAGTGATTCTGGCACCGACCGTCACCGGTACTAGATAATGCACCCTGAGGAGGGACTGGGTGACCTATAGGAGCTGGTGCACTAGTAACCTGAGTCTGGGGACTAATATTCCTATTTCCCTACTTATCATATGAACACTCTTTGATTCCATGACCTAACTTACCATAACCATAACAACCTTTCTATACCAACAAACACTCATCAAGATAAATCTTACCACACCAAGCACATGGAGGATAACTGGGTTTTCCACCCATACTATTTTGAGATCTGGACATAGAAATCTTACTCTACTGCACTTGCCTAGCTCTGGGGGCGGGAGCACTAGTTGAAGATGGAACTGGCATAGATGAGTTACTCTAAACTAGGAATGATTTCTCTCTCCAAACTTTTCTGGCAATAATTAAACTACCTGGTTCTAGCCTTCTTATTTATCCTCTCTCTCTTCTTCAACTTTTTTGCCTCAGTCTATTGAGCATGGATCATCAACCTAGCAAGATCAATATCCCTAATAAGCATAGCATTCTTACACTCTTTGACTACCAAACCAGATACTCCAGTAACAAACTTACTCATACTCGCCCTAGGGTCAGCCATCGTATTAGGGGCATACTTAGACAACTGGTTGAACTTAAGGCAGTACTTATTCACTATTATAAAGTCCTACCTCAGGTTCACAAGCTCCTCTACCTTAGCCTTTCTCATTTTACGTGGAAAAAATCTGTCTAGAAATGCATCCTGAAATATCTGCCAACTCATAAGAGTTGCATTATCACCTCTACCATTCTTCCACATAACTACCCAATCATATGCCATAGCTTTCAGCCTATAGGATGCCAACTCTACATTTTCCTCCTCATTAACATGTATAATTTGGGTGATCCTCCTTATCTCATCTAAGTAAGACTGTGGGTCCTTACCTACTTTTGACCCAAAGATATCAGGTGGATTCATTCTCATGAAGTCATGAATTTGGGCTGCCGCTAAATCACCATTTTACTAAAGTAGGAATACCACCTAATGGTTTCCCTGAACATTAGCAGTCACAGCTTGGGCTAACGCCTGAAAGAAAGCTTAAATTCAGCATGGGATACATTCTTATTTAGAGGGTCAGCAGGCTGGGGTGGTTGGTTATCATTTTTATGTGCATTAGCTCGGTAAGGAGGCATATTCAATTGTCACATAAGAGCACAAATAAAAAGTAGATAGAGACATTATAAGTACGATAGATCATTAAAGAAAGAGATAATTTCCTAAAATGTTCCATAGCCTCTTTCTCATAAATATGGTGTAATTTACACCCATGATTAAGACTATGTAATGTGACTTGTCTAACTCCCTAAGACTCTTATAACCTTAGTCCCTGAGACAAAGTTTGTAATGCCTCTAAAATAGGTCTCAATATGTCATATGGTGCTCAAGACTACGAGTAACCTTAAGCTAACCCTGTAAGCCTTCTACTAAATTTGAAGCTCATAATAAATAAATATAGGTATATAATCAAAGCTAAAATATGGAATTCTATCTAAGATAAGCTGAAAATATTAGACTTAAAATTTTAAACAATCAACACTAGAAATCTAAATCATAACTATCAGTCTAACAATCCTCTACTACTAATAACTAGAGAGCCACTGAGACAAACCCCCAAATGACTCAAACTAACTGTAAATATTGAATGAACTTCTCTAATGAACTAAAGAACTGAATAACTGGGTCCCTAAAGTATAAGGACATACCAACTAATTAGGATGTAGATGGAGATGCTCGAAATCTCTCACGATGCTGAAATTGAGCACCTGAACCTACATTATGAGATAATGTAGCATATATATGTATATATGGATCAATACTTCTCAAATGTACTAAGCATATGGGGGTGAAATGCATAGTAAAACAGTGATGGAATACATATATCTTTCTTATAAATAATGCATACTACATAATAATGGCTCAGTTTGGCTAGAGTAATTGAAAACTGTAATCATAAATAATGAATGATAAAACATACTATATGAATGTTGTAAGCCACCACACTTAGTTCTAAATTTGTGCTTAAAATTTGTTTTCAATCATGCATGATAAGTGTAAAAGGACGCACCTCTATATCTGTAAACTAAAAGCTAAAATCTAGTAGCTAGTGACTTATATAAAACAATATCTGAATAGAATCGTGAGCCTTTAAATTTAGTTTCTAAAAGCTTTTCTGTTATTCGTTTCTCTTTTTTATAGGTTGTAGGGAGGTTTTTCTAACCGATATACACTATGTGAGCTATCACAGTGTCCAACATTTAGTTCCCTTATGGAAAAACCTTACGTAGGTGAGAGGTTTCATACTCTTGCCAAAGAGTGTAAACTAAGTTAAGTGATCACATCTGTGACTGTCATCCATATAAAAATGGGAATAATCTGGTAATCTGTACCTATGTTGGATCATAGTTCTAGGGCATGTAAACATACCCAACTCGATGCTAAATACTATTCCCTTTAATTAGTATGCTTATTCTATAGGAAATCCACTTTTAAAACTAGTATAAGGGTTTACAATGAAAAGCTCTTGTGAATCTATTTACTGTAAACTGTAGTTAAATTTGTAAAATGGATTTCATATCTAAGATGAGATCAAAATATCAAATCTTGGTTCAAAATCTTAATATATCTAATCATGGGATGCCTAAAAGCATAATCTTCTTGAAATATCAACATTCAAACTAGGGCTAATAGCTCATCCATCAATTTCATGTCAAATTATCATAAAGTTCATGCTAAATAATGAAAGTATAGATAATTCAATTCTAAATTTGAAAAATAATGTCAAATGCATAAAAAATACAAAATTTGTCATGCAATTCAACATCTAATTCACTTGTAATCTCATAATTTTCAAATAACAATACTTGGGTATGAACCCCAATTTGAAACTCATGTAAATTCATGTGAAATTAACTTCAAAAACTAATTTTGAATACAAGTATGAAAGAATTATCCTTGTTGAAAACCCCCACAAACCTTAATTGATGAATAGATGAAGAAGCTTGAACTTTGAGTTCCTATTTGTGCTCATGAAGATTGTTTCTTAAAGATTTTTAATTTGAAATCTTGAATTTTGGGTTATCTTAGAAAAAGAATGGTGGAATTTAGATTTCTTGAGGTTTAAGATTTGAAGTTCTAGGGTTTATTTGAGAGTAATTTGATTAAAAGTATGCGTATAAAGCTTAGAATAGGTTTAATTCCTCGTTTTTTAGGAATTGGGGGCTTGGGAAATAACTAGGTTGCCCTTTGGAAAAAATTAAGTTTGGATCTAGAATCCCCATTTTGGGACTCGATACGATGCGGTGCTTATCATGGTGGCTTACTAGAAAAGGGACGAGAGATATTTTGCACCATGGCGCGATGCGGTAAAATTGTATTGTATCACTAGAAAAGGACGAATGCCATTTTGCACTCCACCGCGATACGGTGCCTGTACCCTTGAGATTTTTGGCGCGATACTGGAAATTGCAGTGAGCTACTAGAACAGGATGAATGGGAATTTAGGCTTCATCAAAATACGAACCAATCACGGTTCTTCAATGGAAAAGGACAATTGCGATTCTTCCCTCCACCGCGACGCAGTGCTCTACTACTTTTCACTAAAATCGTCATAACTTCTCAACCGAGTATCGGATTAAGGCAAAGTTAGTATCGTTGGAAAGATGACTCAATTATCTACACAATGGTGGGTCTAAATATGGAAAATTCTATGCATATCAAGAGTTCTTTACTTTTTAAGTTGACCCTTAACATATTAAGAGATAAATTGAACTAAAAAAAGTACGAGGTATTACACTATCCCTCTACAAGGATTTGTGCATGATTATAATGATTGAAGGGGATAGGTGTAGGGTGGTGGAGTTTAGTACAACAAAGACCTCTTTAGACTTCCTCATTGAGCAGCCCAAGCCACAACCACCCTAGCCTTACATGATACAAATTGATGAGCTTGAAAAGGCTATTATTGAGAGAGTTATTAACCTTGATAGTTCACACTCAAGAGGTATGAAACAAATAAGAAGATGGTGGCCGAGTGTGAGGAAGAGTATGAAGGAAAATAGATGAGTTAGAGATTGGGTCATGTTGTGACACTAAATTAGGTGTTGCTTGGGAGGCAACCCAAGTTAAGGCAGGTTTTATTTATAATATTTTAGTTTTTACTTCACTAGTTTTTGTTTTTGTCGAGTCACGGATTGATGGAAAGTCTGAGTATCAGAAAAACTAAGCTAAAAAGCATGGTAAAGACTAAGTGTGAGGTCCCCAGACCCCTTTGATGTATAAAGATGCTACTTGCTAGTCCTAGAGGCCTCAGAAAGTATTTTTATCTCTACTTTTAAAGTACACTTTGGGTACAAAGTAGATTTTTAAGTTGGGGTGGGTAAATTCCCATTTTAAGGAGTAATTTTTAAAAAATTGTGTTAGGAATAAGTGGGATGTTCTTAATAGTGCTATGTATAATTACATGATGCAAGTGTTTTTGAATGAAAAAAGCATGTTGATTGTGTGAATTACTACTTTTGAGACTCCTAGGCTCATGATTATGACTCTTGTACTTATTGGCTTAATGATTAAATTCATGTGATTATGTGGTTAAGAGTCTATGATGATCCTACTTTAGTTAAGCATGTGTCATATGCGTGTGAAGTGTTTGTATATTTCTTGTTTCATTTGATACTAGAACTTGCCTAGTGTGTGTGAAAAGTGAAATAAAGAGTGTGGATTTAGGAGATGATATAGGCATTTCTTTGATAGCTATGTTTATACCTTCTTTTGTGCATAATCCTAGTTAACCCTATTGAGCCTCTAGCTTTTTCTTTGGAAGTCTCATATATAGCCTATTCCCTTCTTTTAATGACTTTAATTTGATCCAAAGCTTCTACGCTCTTTATAATTAAGTAAGGAGTTTGAAAAAGAAAGAGAAAGGTGAAAATAAATCCCCAAAGTGATAGTTATTGGTGCATACAAATGTTATGTGTTGTAGTTGGGAGTTGTGTAATGTAAGGAAAAAAATATTTGTCCAGATTGAATAAGTTATGAATAGACAACACTCTCACCATAGTGTATGTGATTAAGCTTAATGAGATGGGGCAAAACAAAAAATAGGGGTACACAAAAGTGGTGTAAAGTGGTTGTTAGAGGTTAATTGAATGATAAGGGTGATGTATTAAAGTGCTTAGGGAAGATAGTCACTATTACTGGCCAGAATAGTTTTTACCCATCCCTTAGCCTACATTACAACCCTTAAAGACTTATTTGATCCTAAGATTTAATAGTCTAATATTAGTTGATTACTACACTAAGGGTAAGTCTATGGTTCATCTTATATGACTTGTGAATTCCTTGTGAGAGCGAGCGTAATTGAATTCTTAGACCCATCATAATATAAATTGGATTAACGTGAGTGATTATGGGTAACACTCTCTATTATGAGGGCACATGTTTGATGTAGTTAGGTAAATTATATGATGTTTTTTATTGAACAATATGTATGAGTTTGCCAATTAGGTGAGTCAATTCTTTAGACTGGAATGTTTTGGAGTAGTATTTTTGAACTTTCAGTTGTGTATGCAACATGCTTATAGTAGAACTTGCATTCTACGTAGTCATTATAGTACTAGATTGAGTGTCTTTCTTGTAGTAGAAGTGTAGAGTCACCTAAGCTTATGATGTTTAGATTAAAGACTTGTTCGAGGACAAACAAGGCTTTAAGTGTGGGGTGGTGATCTAAGGTGGTTTTATGCACTTTAGTGTTGTTCTGAGCATTTCCCGATCTTGACAAGGATGCACCAGGGATCGACTCTAAGTTTGTTTTTATTTGCTTTAGTGATGGATGTGTTGACGCGGAATATTCAAGGTGAGGTGCCTTGGTTTATGCTTTTCGTGGATGATATTTTTTTTGATTGAGGAGTTGCGACAAGGGGTTAACGATAAGCTGGAGGTTTGGAGACAAACCCTAGAGTCTAAAGGTTTTCGGTTGAGTAGGACAAGGACGGAGTACTTGGAGTGCAAGTTTAGTGATTCAAGGCAAGAGGAGGTGATAGTGAAGTTGGATTCCCAGGCGGTTTACAAGAGGGATAGTTTTAAGTATCTTGGGTCTACGATTTAGGGAATGGAGAAAAGATGAGGATTTCTCTCACCATATTGGGGCAGGTTGGATGAAATAAAGGCTCATTTCGGGAATTTTATGCAATAAGAAGGTGCCCCCCAAGTTGAAAGGCAAATTCTATAGAATTGCAGTCCAACCTACTATGTTGTATGGAGAGAAGTGTTCGCTGGTTAAGAATTCTCATATCCAAAAGTTGAAGGTGGAGAAAATGAGGATGTTGCATTAAATGTGTGGATTCTCAAGGGCTGATAGGGTTAGGAATGAAATTATTTGGGAAAAGGTGGGAGTAGTGTCAGTGGAGGATAAAATGCTGAAAGTGAGGTTGAGGTGGTTTGGTCATGTGATGAGGAGAGGTGTGGATACCCCAGATTGTAGATGTGAGAGGTTGGCCTTGGAAAGTTTCAAGTGGGGTAGGGGTAGACCGAAGAAATGCTGGAGAAAAGTGATTAAGCGTGACTTGGAGCAGTTACAGCTGACTGAGGACATGACCCTGGATAGGAAGATATGGAGAAATAGTATTAGGATAAAGGGCTAAGGGTATGAATGAGTCGCAGTCAGTATTTAGGTTGCACTTGGTGTCCTATGTTTGGCAATGTACAATATGTTTGTGGATGTCATACATATGTTATTTTATCTTGTTCTATACTTTTACTGCTCTTTCATACTGTCTTTTGTCTTGAGCCAGGGGTCTATCGAAAATAGCCTCTCAACCTATTTAGAGGTAATGGTATGGACTGCGTACACTCGACCCTCCCCAGACCCCACTATGTGGGAATATACTGGGTTTGTTATTGTTGTTGTTGAATTTGGTCACTTAGAGTTCAAACGAGAAAACTAGTGTACTATCTTGAGCTAGGTGTTTGTCTAGTTCATCGTGATGGATTCTAATGCTTATAATGAGTTCCTCAGGTATGATTATGTAACTAATTGTGGAAAAACTTGTTTATAAAGTTCAAAGTGCAATTGGATCAAGACAAGAGTCAAAACACTAAGCTAAAGATTTAAAGGACGACACTAGTTCTTAGCTAGAGTTTCTAGTTCACCTTTTTAAGAAAATTTTTGGGTTTTATTGATTAATAACTTAAACAATCATGTACAAAAAAAATTTGACCCAATAGGCCCAATGTACAAGGCCCATTTGGTTCCTTACCCGGTCCATTTTCCAAATAAATAAAAATAAACAAAACAAAGCTAGTAAGATTTCTAAAATCAGCTCTCATTTCTACTTTACTCCCTCCGTCGTAAATGGTGCTGCATCCATGTTTCCATTCATGCACCACCAGTTCACCTTGCTCCATTTTTAGGTGTTTGACGTTTTTCCTTGGCCAGTGTTGCTGTATTGTTGTTGCAGCTTGCATGAGTAAGCTCAATTTCTCCTTTTGTTCATTGATAGCTACGGTGAACAGCTCATCACTCTTGATTTTCTTTTCTTTCAGTTGTGTTCTCTAGTGGATGGAAAGTATCCAAGGTTTTTTAAGATCATCGAGGGGTCGAGTCCAAGTAGCAATGTTAAACTGTGTTGGGCCATTCTTGAGTTTCTAGTTCACCATTCTTGATATTATGTTGTTTTGAGATCTAATCCGTGGTGTTTGATGATATAAGATTCTTGGTGAGTTGATTTTTTATGATATATAGAGGATATACAAGCTGGAAATCAAGTGGAAACAACACCAAAAGGCTTGGGATGGAAAACAATGTACAAGGCAAAATTTGGACGTCAAAATGCAATTTCCATTGTGCCATTGCAATAAAGGAGCAACGCACCCCTTATTCTAGGGAAAAAAGCAACGTGCACTAACCCTTAGTACAGGGGAGAAATAAAGGAGCCGTAAACCTTATTCCCTGGGACTAAGCAACGCGCCACGGAGCTTATTCCTACACCGGCCAAATTTTGCTACTATAAATGCAACATTTGTACACATTGTTATTTACTTTGAACGTCTTGGAGACAAAAGTAATGGATTATAAATACTTCAAATAGGGTTTTTATTTCTTTACTTAATTTTATTTATGGATTATAATATATTTTCCTTTATTTCGATTACGATTTTGTTCATTAGTGGCTAAACGCCCTCTTTCCGGGGTTAATGCTAAGAACATGTTTACAATTGCTTTGAATTGAGTTTTTTTGGATTTCTTACATATTTGGTAATTTATTTATCCTTGTTATAACTATTTTAAGGATTCACAACCCTTAGAATACATATATTGTCGACCTTATAAGCTCGGGAGTGGGAATAGGAAGATAGAACATGGGGATAAGTAGAGTAAGGTTCTTATTCTTTTATAAAATAAAGGATTTGAATTAGTGACTAGGATAGGGATATACCTACAAGCCTTACTTTTTTCACTACAGAATGAAATATAAATGTGTTTAGCTTAGTTCTCACATCCCTGTTCAACGATGTAGTTGTGGGGCTAAGTTAGATAGGTGATTAGAGGCTCGAGAGACCATGTTCATAATTAAATCAACCTCGTGAATCAACAACCAATATAAGCAATCTAATAAATAAAGTTCAATAGCGTAGTACGATTGTTCGTAGTGCTTTAACCCTAGGTTTTCATCCATTGATTTTCCAAAGTCTTTACTTTCCCGTATTATTTTAGTTTACTTTTAGTTTATAAACTTCCAAAACTCTTTTGGTTACATTTTCACCAATTTCATCTCAATAGTCAAACTAGAATTGGATAGTTATTTAACACAAGTCTCTGAAGTATCAATATTCGACTTTGTTTAAGACCACTATATTACATGGTGAGACCACGTATACTTGTGTGTGCGCTTGGGTGCAACACCTAGATTGAGTGCGGCTCTGATTGATTTGATTTTGAGCGCCTTCAGATTACTCAAGATAGTGGTTAGACATTCACGCGTCCTGAGTTCACCTCTATCTTTCTATAGTAGTTAGGTCTTTATTTGTATTCTGAGATAGAAGTTCACCCCGTGTGGATGTTTTCGATGTATTTGACTCATGGTTTGTATTAGTAGTTCTTACATTATAGATAGTTGGTTTTGGGAATTTATGGTTTTGGATATGTTTCTTACTGTCTTATTTATACTTATGTGGTTTGGCTTCGTTCTAGAAGTCCTACCTTGGGGGTATTTCTGTCTTTCTCCTTTTGTATTAGCTTGGTGAAGCTTAATCGTTAAGGTTGATGATAATACTCAACTTACACATCAATTTGAGTACAAGGTGGTCTTCGTCAATATATTTGCCCAACTTTGAGTCAGGGTCGAATCCACGAGGAACAATGTGAGTGGCGATCAAATTAGCTCAAAATAATTGATACTCGCTAAAATTCAAAACTAAAGTACAAGAAAGTAAAAATGGGGGGTTTGAAAGGTGTCACAACTCATATTTATTTTGGGATTTTCTATTATTAATTCGGGGTTACGAATAATTAGAGTTTAATCAACTAAGAGAGGATCTTGGGATTATGCCTTCCTAGGGGCAACTTATGCACGAGAGTGTGATGACTTTACGCAAATTCTGAACGCTAGTAATGTGGTAGGCTAGGTTGGAAGTCCTTGAGGCTAGTTTGTCAACAAAACCTCAAGATGTCACTCATTAACCCTTTCAAGCACCTAACGAGTGCGTTAATTAAAACCACCAAATATCTCAATTAGGCGCCCTTATTTCTAGGATGGTGTCCAAACTATAATCAACCTCATAATCACCCTTATGTCTAAGATAGTGAAAATTAGCAAACTAAACCCAATAATTGTCTATTATTGTCATAGTTCCCACATCCCTCTTTAAAGGATGGTTTGGGTTCCAAATGTTCACCTAAACCCTTCTCTAAAAAATTGTTTAGGCTTTCAAGAGCTTGGGATTTTCATCCACAGACCCATTTTTGATATTTGAGGCTTTCACCCACAAATCCCAACTACTTTAATCAAACAATAATAGAACCCAACATCATAAACTATTAAATTCACAAGTAAACCACATACCACACATAATAGCACCCTAACCTAGCATAATCCCAAGAGGAAGAACTAGCTACGCATAGTAATCAAGATATACCTAATAGCCTCCATTGATTAGATTTATGAAAGACTAAGTGAATGTTACTTCAAACTTTGAACATCCACAAATCCTTAATGGGAGCTTGTTCATCCTCCACTTAGAAGCTACTCTAATGTATTCGTCACCCTAAATTATTACAGTAATTTATTCTCCAAGAACGGAAACCAAGGGTTAGACAAAGTTCCAATAATTAGGAATGGATTCAATAATCCAAAAGAAATAGGGTTTGAGTCTATATAAGGATATTTGGGATCCATTGTATGCATTTAAATTTCTGCCCTTGGGCTACATCTTTTGCTAGTCCACGATCGCAGCTACCGCGACCGCAGGTAGAGCCACGCGGTCGCAGTATGTTTGACCTTCTTGACTAATCGCGATTGCGGTAACTGAGGTTGTTTCTGCTCTAGGTTAGCAAACTGCACTTTTTTCCTTCTTTTGAACTCTTTCAGCTTACATCCACATATTTTATTTCATCACCTATGTTCCTACAAAGTGTGGATATTAGTGCATTTGATCACAAATATGTCTCACTTATTCATGCAAAAAATAGTAATGTGCTCGAATGTTTAGTACGAATCAGTGGTAAATTCACCACTCATCAACACCCCCAACTTAAAGCTTTTCTTGTCCTCAAGCAACACTACCTCTTACCATAGTACAATGCACTTTTATGCCCACATTAGATGACCCAATAATCACAATGACATTAAGCTTAGTTATTACCTCAAGTAGCTCTTCAAACATGGGCAAAGCTTTTCCCGACACCCCTCAACATAAAATGCAATATTTAAGGATGCAAAAGACTTCAAACACCAATAATTCAGCAATAACCAATACTCTATAAGTGACTCACTTTTGACTATAACTAAAATATACTCCTTTTACCTCATTTCTCAAAATATGACAAAATCACCCATCTCAACTTGTTCACATGCCTTCTCACACAAAAAAAAATTCCACATACCAAGTTACCAAACATGCAACAAGGAATTTAAGTGCCAAACTATCTCCCTCTCAAGAACTCTCTATGATAACGAGTGTCATACTATAGGCTACCCTTATTTTCAATTGCCACTACAATGAATATAAATGATTGGAGATCTAAAAGGACTTTTTGAGCTTCTAACGTATGTTTGGGGTAGGGTAGGATATCATTTAGGAACAATCATGTCTTATACCCTCATTTAACGTCTACCTCACACTTATTTATCCACCTTTCACTATGGAAAACTTTTTTTCTTTTACAAATATGCCTACTTTTATTTTTATGTTTCGCCAATTTTCTTCTATTTTTTTCTTGAAAATTTCATGCAATTCTTTCCTCTGTTAGGTCCTTTCTTCTTCTATTCATTTATTTCAATGCTTAAGCACATGGTTACTCACTATCCCCATCTTAGGCTTTTAGCCTTAAGTTGCATTTTTAAGTTCAGAGAGGGTATGGTTCAAAAGAGGGATAAAAGTTGAAAGGCTTACGGTTTGTAATGTGTTTGCCAAAGAAAGGTCCAAAGGCTCAAAGTGGGTGATTAGGGATAACGTATAGGCAAGGGTTGGATTTTTAGGCTAAGTAGGCTTACAATGTCACCAAGATTGCCTGAGATCATCTCACCAACCAAATACAATCAAAACTTAGCGTTGAGAGGCTAATGAGGCAAGTTCTAGATGACATACATATACATGAGATTCAGACAAATAAACTCACCGCACATCACATGTGGAGTCGCCAAGGAGGCTCAATTTCCCCTCACATTGGAGACAAAAATAGAGTATCTATCAATATGTACAAGCCAACAATTGTGGCATCACAACAAGAGAAAAAAATTTATTGCAAGGTTGCTCATTTCCATGCCCTTGATTTTTGAAAAAGTTTGAATGGAGAGGAGTGTTTGCTTTTCATTTTCACCATACATAATTTTCTAACCATGTCCACAACCTAAGCCTTTGTCTCATATTTTGGAGTACTATGGGCAAACCAACCATATGGCTACTCAGACTTGGCCAATGGCAAGTGTGCAATCCCAAATCCACAATGCCATAGGTACTCAGACTTTTCCTGCATCCATGGCTCAAAACCCAATCATGATGCTTTTCCCCTAAGAATATTGTCAATCAATCTATCATAGGTAAAAGCTCATCGGACATCACCGTAATTAAAAAATAAAGCTAAAGTAAAATAGAAAATCTAAAAGCAAAAACAAAATGACTAATCCATGAAATGTGGGGACCATCAGGGTGCCCAAATATAGAAATCCAAAAACAAAATAAAATCATCCATCATGTCATCAAAACAGTATCAAAAACATTCAGAAATATAGAAATCCATTAGAACAATCAAAATCCAAGGTTAGGCACCGCTAACTAAATAATAAGAAGTGCCCACACTGTATAAACAATATAGCAAGATGAAAGGGTGATCCCTGAATCTGCATCAAGAACTGCTCTCCCCTGTATACTCAGCATCATCATCACCAGCATCAACATCAGACCACTCAGTAGGTGTCTCGTCATCATTCTCAACTCTAGGAGAAGGTAGCTTGTCATGATGTTTTAGGACCTTCCACAGGACCTTAACCCCATTCCATATTTTACTGAAGAACTTGTCTCTATTCTTCTCCCTTTTATTTATCTTCTCCTGGGAGGCCTGAAGCTTCCTGTGAGACTCTACCCGTGTTGAGGATGCCCTCTCAAGCCTACCAACTTTTGCTTCCTGCTTCTTCTGCTCCTCTCGATACTCTTCATAGTCTGAGCGTGACACATAAGAATGATGCTTGGTGGAGGGCTCTCCCAACCTCCGAGGAAATCTTGATACCACCTCCTTAATGACCCTAATGTCCACACCAATGTGCTCTCGGGTCCCCACAGTGAATGGTCTGCATAATTCTGACTCCTTAGTTGTCGACTTGCCAAAGTTGTTTTTTATTTTTTTGCTCTGGCTGGGAGCACCCTTACCCCAAATCATTAGTAGGAAGATGCAGGGACCTAGGTGCACCCAGGAATCTGCAGCATACTCCTCCACTTTTGCCCTCCTAAATAACCCAGTAATAAGTGAAGGAAAAAAAGTGTACACCTCAATTCTTGAAGTTCCTATACTCTAAAATCATAATTTGGTCCATGTCTAGAGTAATACCAGATAGTATACAAGCCACCATCCTAGCTCACTCTGTGATGGCAGTCATGTGTGTGCACGACGATATCCAACTACAAATGATAGTAACCCAAAGCCTGGCCTCTGCTGTGAAGTCATTCATAGAGATACTTCTTTTCGTGGCAGTCCAGGGAACTTCTTTTCCAGGGCATAATATGTTCGCCATCTAGGTCCCTGGCTCGCACCCTTTTGCTTGGAGCTGAGCCATATCAGCATCTGGGAGCCCATGTACTTCATTGATCTGCTCTATTCTGAAATGCACTTTCTTTCTCCGAATTTTCATCACTGGGTTTGTGAGAGAGAATACACTAAGATAATCGTATAACTTGTACAACTATTGCTCATTAGCATAGCAAGGATCCGGGGCAAAGAACATCCACCCAAAAGCAGTAAGTCTGGTATGGAATCATGGGAGTTTCTCCTTCACTTTATCTAAGAAAATACCCCTTTTTCAAGAGTAGTTTGGTTCTTGGGAGGTCATTGTAGCAGAGGTTGTGGCATTCTGCAGCCATGAATCTAGTATGGTCAAAGTCTCCTATTTTTGTGGCCTAATACCTGTAATCAACACAACAATAACCATCGTTAGCATTTTCACACTAAATTATGTTCATTTTTTAGATAAGCTTATTGGATGGTTTCATAGTGGGATCTAGGGTAAGAAATGGAATTGTAGAAATTTTGGTCAGAACTGGAACTGCTCTCAGTCATAGCAATCGCGGACACCAGACCGCGATCACAGTATCTAAGACCATTTTTGACAAATTCTATAACAATACCAAATACCAAATTTTAACCTAAATTTGAGTCCCACCAATCAAATGATCAATATACTAATGGAACTTAACCACCCACAAGTTTGATCAAGCTCTCAAAACAATAAGAAATTAATAAGGAATTCGTTGGGGCATTTAATCAAACATGTTGTGTACATATTGAATTCAACCCTTTAATCACCAAAGTTCAGGTACTCAAGACTTCCCAATCGATGTGTACACAAACTACAATAGCTACACACAACAATAACCTTAAACATACATGGATTTAGCATCAGAAACACTATTTCAAACCTACTTCTAAAACCAAGTTTCAAGCATATAATATACATAAAAATAAGAAAGTTGAGACCACATATCGAATTAGATGATGCAAATGAATTGGAATGCACACTTGGACACTCAACACACAGTTAAAATTCAGAGAAAATTTGAGAAAAAATTTAAAAGGGGTGTGGGGGATAAATGGCAGTCGGATGGTATTTTAAACTGCATTGGACGTGATCACGGTCCAATTTCTATGATCGCGTACACTCAGCTACCACAATTATGGTTAAAAGAGTCGCGATCGCGGTAATTGAGACCAATTGTTTAGGTCCCCTGCACTCCCCTGCTCAGTTTAAAACACAATAATTTCATACCTCCCCATTTTCAATTTCAATCAACACTCCTCATGGCACCATAACTTCATGAATTATGCATAAACAAAAATAAAATCTACTCTACTAAGCATAAATAAAAGGATACGTACCACTTTAATGGCGTGATGGGTTGTTTCCCATCTTTGGTGGCTAGATACCTTTAAAACTATCTAACTAGATACCTTCAAAACTATCACTTGTTTTTCCACTTAGAAGATTTGAATCTCCGCCCCAACTTTCTCTCACTATAATTTGAGCGGCAGAGGGACATAAGATTTAGATCTTCCAAGATGAAACATGACGATAGAGCTTCTATCTCTCCACTTTGAAGACTTAAATACTTTACCTAATATCACATCAAATTTTTTATTTAACTCCATGGGTAATGGTGGGAACATTTAGAGTCCACTAGTTATACATCGGCAGTTGAGCTCCTTGGCCTTTAAGTGTGGGGCTCCCATGTGCTCCTTTTGAATAACGAACTCCAAAATGTAGGGATAATGCTCTTTATCCCCATGATCCTTTATTTACTTAGGTAGATGAAATTTCATCACATCCTCTAAGCATAATGTTGATAAATTATTTGAATGAGGTCTATGCCTTAGTTTTAGAGTTTCATCCTTGTTAGCATCATTACCCCGAAATGGGCTATAGTCGTCATAAGAGATTGGCTTGGCTTCTTCTTTTGACTCTAGAACCATTTCCTTAATTTCGGCATCTCCAACAATATTTGGTTCGGTTGGTTGGGAAATCACCAAGGACTCTTCACTACCAAGCCTATCATTGACTATATAGCTTGGTTTCTCTTATTGATTCACTTCCTCTTGTAAAGTAAGCAAGGTGATGGTATTTATAAGATTTATTTCCTTGCCCATTTCCTCTATCTTAGTAATCTCCCTTCCAAATACCTTATTGGATTAATACCAGATCCAAAATAGTTTGAAGCATTGCTTCAAAACTATTGGACCTGGCATGTTATTCTTCCATTGTCGTATTATGAAACCTATCAAACTCATAAGAAGAACAAGCAATTGGGTAAGCATAATTAGGGGAGGGAGCATTTGGACAATCACTCCAATGTCGATCTGGACCACTATACAAAGAACAATCATACTCAAATAGGATCGAGATGGTTCTTTCATCTTCTCTCCGGGGAGCATATCTACAATTTCTCCTAAAGTAGGGTCCATCACAATGTGACATGGATCGTCAAGATAGAATTTCTAACCACCAAAATCATATGTATCCCAAGATGCCATGGATTAAAGTAAACAAAAACAAAAATCTACCTAACACAAAAAATAAAAGAAAATCATAAACACTTATTTACAAGTTTGAATTTAACCAAGTAAGCAAAAATTCCAAACTAAATCAATACACCAAATTGTTCCCAGGCAATGATGCTATTTTTGATAACGCTTAACTTACATGTCAATTTTAGTGCAAGACGATCGTCGTCAATATATTTACCCAACTTTGAGTTGGGGTCGAATCCACGAGGAACAATATGAGTGGCAATCAAATTAGCTCAAAATAATGGATACTCGCTAAAATTCAAACCTAAAGTACAAGAATATAAAACTTGGGAGTTTGAAAGGTGTCACAACTAATATTTCTTTTCAGGATATTTTAGTATTAATTCAGGGTTACGAATAATTAGAGTTTAATCAACTAAGAGTGGATCTTGGGATTATGCCTTCCTAGGGGCAACTTATGCATGGGAGTGTGATAACTTGATGCAAATTCTAAATGCTAGTGATGTGGTAGGCTAGGCTGAAAGTCCTTGAGGCTAGTTTGTCAACAAAACCTCAAGGGTGTCACTCATTGACCCTTTTTAGAACCTAACGAGTCCGTCAATTAAAACCACTTAATACCTTAATTAGTCACCCCTATTTCTAGGATGGTGCCCTAAGTATAGTCAACCTCATAATCACCCTTATGTCTAAGACAGTGAAAATTAGCAAACTAATCCCAATAATTGTCTATTATTGTCGTAGTTCCCACATCTCTCTTTCAATGATGCTGTGGGTTCCAATTGTTCACCCAAACCCCTATCACAAGGATAGTTTAGGCTTTCAAACACTTGGAATTTTCATCCACAAACCTATTTTTGGGTATTTGAGGCTTTCACCCACAAATCCCAACCACTTTAATAAAACAATAATAGAACCCAACATCACAAATTAGTAAATGCACAGGTAAATCACATCCCACACATAATTGCACCCAACATAGTATAATCCCAAGAGGAAGAAGTAGCTATGCATAAAAATAGTAAGCAAGATATTCCCAATAGCCTCTATTGATAAGATCTATGAAATACTAAGTGAATGTTACTTCAAACTTTGAACATCCATAAATCTTCAATGGGAGTTTTCTAATCCTCCACTTAGAAGCTACACTAATGTATTCTTCACCCTAAATTATTATTCCCTCCATCCCATTTTATGTGTTTCCATTTGACCGAGCACAGAGTTTAAGAAATAAGGAAAGAGTGGTAATGTTTACCAAATTGTCCTTTATTAAAAAACTTGCTCCATCTTTTTTTTTAATTTAAGTGGGACCAATAAGGGAAAAAGTGGAATTGTGTCATCAAATAGTTACCAAATAAGGAAAGATGACATTCTTTTTGGGACAAACTAAAAAGAAAATGATGACACATAAAATGGGATGAAGGGAGTATAATATTTTGTTCTCCAAGAATAAAAACCAAGAGCTAGACAAAGTTACAATAATTGGGAATGGATTCAATATTTCTAAAGAGATAGGGTTTGGGTCTATATAAGGACATTTGGGATCAGTTGTGTGCATTTATATTTCTTTCCTTGGATTGCATCTTTTGCTAGGTCGCGATCTTGGAGCATGTCCGCATTTGCGGCTACCACTATTGTGGTTAGAGCCACTGGGTCGCGGTATGTTTGACCTTCTTGACTGACCGTGATCGCAGTAACTGAGGTTGTGTATGCTCAAGGTCTTCAAACTACACTTTTTTCCATCTTTTGAACTCTTTCAGCTCGCATCTACATATTTTTATTTCATCACCTGTGTTCCTGGAAAGTGTGGATATTAGTGCATTTGATCATAAATATATCTCACTTATCAATGAAAAATATGGTAATGCGCTCGAATTTTAGTGCAAATGAGTGATAAATTCACCACTCATCAGTTCGCCCCGACGAGTGCCATATGAACCTTAGATTTTTGTGTCTTCATATGTATAAGCACACACCAATGTTTTTCAAAATATAATCCACCATGTAAGTTCAGCAACAAGAGACGTAAATGTGTGATATTCAGACTCTGAACTAGATTTGGCAATAGTGTTCTATTTTTTTAAGACCAGCTAATGTAATTTAACTAAGAAAGATATACACTCCAGTAGTAGAACATTTTTAGAGGATATATAGCCCAATAAGGATAAAAAAATCCCACTAAATTGAGTGATAATATGTAGGATAGATGAAGACCCAACTATTGTGTGCTTGCGGCATAGCAGAGAATGTGTTAGATGCCGAACCAATGCATTGTGGTTGGACTTTGCATGAATTGACACAAAACGTTCACAACATAGACAACTTCTGGGTGAGTGAGATTCAAGTATTGTATAGCTCCAACAATACTGCGATATTCTAAGACATCAGTTGGAGAACCGGTAGCTTCATGAAGTTGGTACTTCTGTGGTAGGTGTGTTTCAATAACATAAGTATTCACCATGCTTGTTCATTTGAGAATATCACATGTATACTTAGTTTGGATAAGGAAAATCCAATCTTTGTCACGTTGAACTTTGATGCTGAGAAAATAATAAAGATGTCCCTTATCTTTCATTACAAAATAACACTGCAGCTTGGTGATGAACTCAAACATACTAGAAGTATCACATCCAATTAAAATTATACGGTCAACATAAAGGAGAAATAAAATAGTACACTTCAGATGAGTTTGGTCTTGTACATTTACATGACCCGAACTAGTGCCTAGTCGTGTTGGGAGCCCCAAGCCCAACTGGGATAGGAGACTACCCCCAATACCCAACCATAACCACCCTATACCCTATGTCAGATGAATTTCAAACATATAACAAGATAGAACAATAAATAACTAAAGATAATAAATAAATCCATAACCACAACCATCCAAACATCCAATCAAACGTCCAACCAGTGTCATCCCCAATACCAATACCAATTGCAAAGATAACACCAACACCGATATCGCCCATGCCTATAGTAGTCACACAAAGCCTCTAACCAAAATCAAAGAACATCTGGTCAGGATATGTGCAACACCCCGATTCGCTAAACCGGAATGCTACATGGTGCTCATGACCCCGAGGGACCACAAACTAACCCATGACTGATATTTGTACCTGTATACTACAAATCATGATATAATAATACGAAATACATAGAACTGTAAGGCCATAAGGTTCAACTGAATACAATCATGTGGATGAAAATACCCAAAACAACTCAATCTGTACATCAATCTGAAATCCTCTAAACTATCTGAATAAGGAGTTGAAGGAATATGTCTCCAACTAACTCCGTAAAACTGAACTGAAGAAATAAATAAATGTATCAAATCATATTGTCCTCAAATCAATAAGGACTCACTGTGTCTCTGCGACTGGAATGCTACCGCTACTGCTGGGCTGGATCTCGTGTCTCGGAACCTATAGTGTAATATGAAAAGAAAGCACCATAGCGCAACTGCGTCAGTACAACTGGAGTACTGATATACGAGGAAGGTAGGCTGAAAATAAAGGGTTTCATACATAAACAACACTGACTGACTAATATGAACGTGGGAGTGCAAACACACATATATAGAAACTAGGACCGTGAATACGTGATAGCATAACCTGTAAGATAATACATGGTTTACTGATAACTGTCATGACTGATACTGAAACTGATAACATGGATGACTGTATCTGACAGTCCTGTATATACTAAAATCTGAAGAACGCCCTAAGTTCTTTTACTGAGACTGATACTGAAACTATGGGAAGTAGTGTTTAACCGACATGCCCCATGTATGCCGTTATAAATAAGTTGGGGTCCAATCTCTGCCCCAACTGGAGGGGGTGTCAATATTTTGCCACAGGTAAGGACAGCCTGTGAGTGACCCTTATCTGGCAGGTGCTCAATGAGAATGGTGAGAACCCTAAACTGACGAGTTAAGCCACCTCATCAACCCTAATCTGACGGGTTAAGATATCTCACCCTACACTGGCTACGTAGTTCTGGAACACAAGGATGACTACTAAGAATCACACCCTGAACTGGAGGGTGAGTTCCCATCCTTGGGTTCATTCGATGCTAACCTCTACTCCCATCTGGAGGGACTAGACATGAATAACTGACTGTGCATGACTTAACTTACTGAATTTTATTGACTGGCGGAATGTTACTGATATCTGACAACTGACTAAGATCATGAGGTTTTCCTGAGTCACATGACTGACTGAAGTCTATGGAATCATAGCTTGAGTTCGGATATCATGAAACATGACATGGCTCTAGGCACACAACTATAGTTTTTGGGTATAAGTACCCCCAGGACTCGATGGAAGGAAACTGACACACATGATTGACTTGATCATAAGAGTAGAGTCCATAATTATAATATCATAAGTAGGGATCTCATACTAAGCATGGTTATCAACAACGTATTGCATGGAAAGGATTTCATATCACATGGAAGTACTTGCACAATCTTAATATCATGTTTATTGCATAATCATATTGGCAACACATACCAATAGCATGGAAGTTCATGTGGATTGCATAGTTATCATACATCTTGTTCATAAGTAGGATTCGCAAGAAAACATAGCATAATTTCATAAGAATAGTTCATAAGTATTCCAACAACATTTACAAGGCACATTATTAACATAGAAGTCATTGGAACGTAAGGGCATATCATGAATCCTTCACTTAGTCACAATTTAGCTATATTGCATGATTTCTAGTTTCTTAGGCATTTTATCAAACACTTTACATGAACATCTTAAGAATAGGTGAAATCATCAAATAATACATCATGAACAACCAAATTTACATGTTTCCAACTCATATGATATCATGAAATTTAAAAAAAACTTATAAAGATTCCATCTTGGGAATTACCCAATATCAACAACATGATCATCAACACCTAACAATATAGAAATCATACTTTATAATGAAAAAGAGGGTTTTTAACCTTTATGGATGAAAGGGATCCATAAATCAACTCACGCATACCTTAAAAGGAAGATTCTTGATGATTGACGGAGGAATTTCCTTGAAATCAGATCTTCAAGCTTAGTAACCCTAGTTGTTTTTCTCTTTTAGTTCTCTTGGATGATGAGCTTTGAGATGATAATAGGGTTGTAATATGTTTAGAAGCTATATATTTCGTAGGGTTAAGTTTAGGGACGTGTAAGGAGTGTTAAAAGACTTAATTACCCTTAAAATAACTTAAAACGGAGTGTTTTTGGCACCTGGAACTGACTTAGGCGGTGCCCAAGTGATTTCCTAAGCTAGGTTGGGCGGCGCCTATTGGGCGGCGCCTAACCAATCTCCTATGCTTGAGTTGGGTGGCGCCTAACCAATCGCCTATCCTTACTGTCTCTCACAAAAATGGGCATAACTTTTTGCTCGGGTATTGGATTAAGGCGAAATTGGTATCGTTGGAAAGCTAATTCAATTCTCTACAATTTGGTGGGTATAAATCAGCCAAAATACCATATTAACATTAAGTTATACTCATTCAAATATGACCCTTGCAAAATTGAACACTAAAACTTGATGGATTCAAAAACTCTTAGCTTGTATTAACTTAAGTGACTCATATGAACATGCTTAATGCATCATAAGCTATCCTATCACTAGGATATTCCTTGTAAGTCATGTACTCAAGTATGAATCATAGGATAGGAGATTTCATACGTAGGAATACTTATTCACTTCCTAGCTTAGAAACATGCAGGGCATTACAATATGCCCCTGACCATAGCAAAAACCAAAGTCCAAGAAATAAACAAAAGTATGAAAAGATATCCATAGCATGAAATAGAGTCTTCTAGAGTATGGAACTTACTACTTCAGTATAACACAAATATCGTCCCTGAATCCAAGACCACTGAGCAGGAGTAGTAGTATGGTCGGTTCCTGCATCGCGTAGGGAAACAACACTCAAAGACAGGTTAGCAGGTAAATGCTACCATGTACTCAAGAATAAGGATAAAATAATGCCAACATTTAAAACCAGGTAAATAACCAGGTGCATTAACATTCATACATATATATATATATATATATTCCATGTCGAGAAAGGGAACTGAATTTAGCATGCATTTAAAACTTTAACCTGGGCTGTGTAGCTTGACCGTCCTAAAATCACCCACGGGCTATATGGGTCCAGTGTTACCCCCAAAATGAGCCCCAGTACATGTAACTACATGAACTGGAGATATCATAGGAGACGGTGATTCCTGAGTACCCTTCGTCCTCCATGATACATATATACAAGTATAACTTAGGGGATTCCCATGTATCCCACAATTATTTAGGCACTGTGACCAACCCTCATATCGGCTAACATGAGTTTCCTGTGTTTATCCATCGGACTCACACCTTTATGGCTAGCTATTAAAACCTGCCATTATTTCCTAATTAAAAAACTACCCTTGAGAGCCTTAATTGACTACCTTGAAAAAGCCCTAGCCTCTTTTTGAACCAAGAGCTTAAGAGTGATTTAAAAGTGTTTTGAGAGGGTTTGATTTAGGAATAAAAGGTTAATAAAGTCCCAAAAGTTTTTTAAGTCATGTGGTCAAAAGAAGTTAAGAGGGTAAATGTCCAGAATACCCCTAACTTAAACTATAAAAATCCCCATAGGTGGGTACGGTTGAACCCCTCCACTCATACCCATATCATACGAGTGTCACCTTATACTCATATCTTTGATCAGATAGTTAGGAATCATATTTTTTCCAACATACGACTCCAAGGCCCCTATTCATGGCCAGACCATACAACTAGTATGGTCCAGTAATACCCTAGGCAGAATCCAAAGAAATTGACAGTGGACAGCATACGATTACACCTTACCACTTGTACTCAGAGATAAGTCAAGTTACCAAGTTTTATATTAAGTAAAGGACCAAACCAATGAATTATCACCAAACCATATGACTCGTACCCACCAAGTCGTAGTCACAACAGAAACCCAACCACTATATACTGGACAACTTATGAGCTGGGTTACCTAACCTGTACCTACATAATATGACACTTACAGTAAGTCTTGTGATCAACAGAAGGCTCAAACTTAAGAAATTTTACAAGGGCCACAACCCAGGGTGTTTCATACATCCATCGCAAGCCAACAATATTTATATGGAGACGTCAAGGTACCAAGACAAAAACATTATCGGATTGTAAAGCCCTCAATTCTTCATCCAATGTAGCCAAATAGCGTGGTTTAGATAAAGCTATTTTAATTTTTTTTGGTTCAATAACATCAGATTTTATGGATATTGTTAGGTTGAGAAATAGGAATTTGGCATGGCATGATTTTTGGTTTGTATAATCATATGATATGTGTTATCTAGGGGTTCATAAGGAGAAATACGTAGAGAGGAAGACGAAGGATTGGACGGCATAGGTAATGCAACGAATAAGTCGACACCAGTTATATTGATGGATCTAGCATAGGACTATTGGTTGCTCTATTGATCGAAGATGGATAATGTAGAGGTGTACCAGCTAGCTACTTGGTAGTGAAGCTGGAATAAACCCATCAAATTGCTTATCAAGTTGCAGCATACAGGGATAGGGTTGATACACACTTAGGAATAAGTTAAACTAGTGGAAAAGTCTATTGCAAAGCCTTATTAAAACTAGGTTATAAAAGTGAAAGAGGTTGATAGAAAGCCTCTTAAAGCTCTGTCTATCTAGTGAGTATCATGCAACTTTGTAGAGTGTTCAAGAGCTAGTATAAGAGTATTTTGATCTCTAAAAAATTCTTGAAAGGTGGTAAAGTGAGATTTATCTAATTCTGCAGAGGATTTAGTACTAGTAAACATAAGAGCTAAGCAAATTTCATCAAAAATAATGTGTCTAGAAATGTAAACCTTACTTGATGGAGGGTGATAACATCTAGAGATTTTGTGAAGTAAACACATAGGAAAATATTTTTGACTAAAAATTATTTTATTTTGTCCTTTAAGATAAGGAAAACAACGATCGTCAAAAACTTTGAAAGTACGATAATCAGGTTCTTTTCTATATAGCTTGGGAATGGGGAATAAGCACTCATTGTTGAGTTAGTCATTTGATTGATCAAGAAAACTGTAGTAAGAAAAGCTTCAACCCAAAGAAATAATGGTATATTTGCATAAATCATAACGTTAGCCCAATTTCAACAATATGCCCTACTTTCTTTTAGCCACTCCATTTTGCTCTGGAGTATATGGACACGAAACTTGTTGTTGTATACCATATTGGGTTAAGTAATTGATAAACTCCAAACTATTAAATTCTTTACCTCCATCACATTGAAAAACCTTTAAATTTATTTGAATGTTGAATTTTCACTAATTTATGCAAATTCGTAAAAGTAGATAAAAAATCAGATTTCTTCTTTAGGAGATAAATTCAAGTAAAACTAGTGTAATAATTAATAGAAACTACATAAATTTAATTCCTTGAGAAGATGTAATAAGACTTGGTCCCTACAAATCTCTATGTATTTTCATCAAAGACTCAAGTTCGCTTTTATTTTATGCTTGAAAAGATAACTTACAACTTTTCCCATTTTGGCAACTGCTACACCTGAAAGAATTTTTATTTCATCTTTTAAAATCAATCAACTTATTGCTATGCAAAAAGTTAAGACTTCTCCGGTATGGATGCCCTAATCTTTGATGCCAAATTGTGTTTGAATTCTTATCTACTTGTGTGAATGTGAATGCTTCATGTAAGTTCCCATCAAGATGCACAAATGATATCATTTATTCCCCTATTCCAAAATGGTTTCGATTCCCATGTCCTTAGCAATAAAATTATTGTCAATAAATTTGAGAGAGCATGCATTATCCTTTACAAATTTTCTAAAAGATATGAGATTTTTTTTAATATTAGCAACAAAAAAACTTCTTTTAGATGTAAATTTCGACCAATATTTTTATCACCCAGATGTGTGGTGTGTAGTTTATCCCCATCGCCAACCATTATAGAATTAGATCCTTTAAATGGAGATAGATTTGTTAGAATACATATTGATTGCACCATGTTATATATAGAACTTGGTCCATATAGAGATTGGGATCACCTTGATTAGTGACTGGAGTTGCTGCAAGTGCTTGAGGTATCTTATGTTGCGATTGGTAGGAATAATCCCACCTAGAAAAATAAGAAAGAGTTGTGTGGTTATTTCTTTCACAAATTTGAAAAGGGTTATTTTATTAACTATCCTTGTGCGGAATGGTTTCACTTTTTACACATTTTGATGCATTGGACCATTTTTTATTAGAGTTTTTAGTGCCTTTTCCTTATTGATGTACTCTTCCTAAGTAGAAATTGTCATGTCCTCTCTCATGTGGCTTTTGTGCAACAAATGTTGCTGAATGAATAATATTGATGTGTCTACCTTATTCATATATGCCTTCTCTTATTTCATATCCTCTAAGAGATTCATAAATTAAACCAAAGTAGGGTAAGGAGGTTTTCCTAACATCATTGTACGAAGGGTCTTTTATTACTACCAAGACCTTTAAAATTTATTACTTTGCTATCTTCATCCAGTCATTTGTGTATAGACATAAAACTATCCAATTATTTTAAAATACCTTTATATATTCATCAATGGAATTGGATCCCAACTCTATTGTTTGAAGTTGTTGCTTCAACTAAAACTATTTCTCTTTGCTTGTTTGTAGATAGGTGTCTTTAAGATAAGTTTACATTTGCTTTGTGGTTAAACATCTTACTATGAGGAACATGGATTCATCTATCATGGTTTTGGAGAGTCAACTCGTAAATAGAACTTCATGTTCTTCCCAATTAATGAACTTGGGGTTAGGATCTAACTCTCACTCTCCTTTCTCATTCTCTACGGACTCAAGTGGTGCTTCTTTATTAATGATATCGAGAATCTTCAGGGTTTGCATTGTTGTTTTTTATGTATAAAAAATCTGTATTTTTGCGACACCACTTCAACACAATTTCAAGAATAAATCAAGAACACTTATGAAGTTGTCCAACACCTTCAACACAAGATCAAAATGATCTTTCAAAGAAGTATGCTTTCAATTTCTTAAAGAAAAATAGATAAAGCAGAAAAAAGCCAAGTCCTCCAAATATACAGAGTGTCCTTAAGTAAATAATTCCCCTCAAGTACCCGAGGTTGTGAAATTTTCCTCCCAGGATAAAATGGCTTCACAACCAGAATATAGTGGTACCTCAAACTTTTTGGTTTTATTTGAACTCACTCAATGGGAGATGATCACACAGAGTTTTTAGAAGCAAGAGAATATTTTTCTTATGCAAAAATTTTTCATACTAAACTTGTGAAAAAAATGCAGGTTTATATAACCATAAAGTGCCCCTTCCGAAAGGTGGCAATGGTTTATCTGAAAAGGTGTATCTTTTGGAAGAGTCATGTCTGTTCATTCCAAACATTATGTCTTTTTTATGAACAGACACAACTATCTGAACAGTCACTCCTTTTCCAAAATAATGTGACATTTCCTCAAAGGGTTGTGTCCCTCTATTTTCCATTCACACCAATTGAACCCAACAATCTCCCACATAAATGGGGAATGGCTATTCTTTGTAAAACCTTACAGACAAGTATGTGATCATCAATCAAAGATTGATTGCATCAGGATAAGTGGGGTTCCCTTTGAACTTTTTGTAGTAAACATGCATTGGATGCACTCAGTTAATCGGTAGATTTGATATCTTTGAACCGTCGAGCTTTAATGTACACCGAGATAACACATGTCACACAAACAGCCTTTTACCATTTATGGTTCTCACTATTTTGCTCGTTTCAGCCATAACACGTCCCGGTCTCATGAGAGGTTATAGAATAGGCCTTTACTAACATTCTCCTTGAAGCGACTTCGACTTCGCCCTCACATAGGTGATTTCTAAATGTTCAATCCTATATATTAAAATATTTGGTCAAATCTACCAAATTTAGATAATCATTAAAAGACTTCACACCATAAGTCTTATATTTTTTTACTAAACGTTGTCTACCTCATGAGAATGGGTTAGGTATATTGACACAGACACAACTTTGTTTGATCTCCTTGAACTTAGCTCTTGGGATCTCCAGTCTGCTAGGTAGAGTTACCGTCATGCTGACTTGTACTAGGCCGTAAACCCATTCCCTTGGATGTCCCCTCAACTCCTTTTCTAGAGATGCCTTTTGTAAGTGGGTCTGATATATTATCCTTTGAC
The DNA here is from genome assembly GCF_002878395.1 of Capsicum annuum. Taxonomy (NCBI): domain Eukaryota; kingdom Viridiplantae; phylum Streptophyta; class Magnoliopsida; order Solanales; family Solanaceae; genus Capsicum; species Capsicum annuum. The sequence continues at coordinate 159,045,166 of NC_061117.1, forward strand.
TTTACATATTCAATAGTAATAATTCCACTAAAGAGAATTTCTCTAACGGTATTATGTCTCCGTCTTATGTGATGAGATTTACCGTTGTACATCATGCTTCCTGCCCTACCTATTCCCGCTTGGCTATCCCGTGTATACATACTAGTGCCACTGGTTTGGGCCAATAAGGAATATCTTTTAAAAAATTCTAGAGCCATTCTACTTCTTTATCGACTTATCTAATGCGATAAATTCTAATTCCATTGTAGATCGAGCAATACATGTTTGTTTGGATAATTTCAAAAAGGTCGCTTCTCCACTAATAGTAAATACATATCCACTCGTAGATTTTACTTTATTCGATCTGGTAATCCAATTTGAATCGTTATATCCTTCAAGTACCGCAGGATATTTATTATAATGCAAAGCATAGTCTTGAGTGTATTTAAGATACACCAAAACTCTTTTCATTGCTAACCAAAGAGTTTTGTTGGAATTACTCGTATACTGACTCAACTTACTAATAGGGCATGCTATGTATGATCGTGTACAATTTATTATATACATTAAACATCCCAATACTCTTTCATACTCCAATTATGAGTCACTTTCACTTTCATTCTTTAGAAGTGCGTAGCTAACATCCAATGGAGTCTTGGCAATACCAAATTCAATATACTTGAATTTGTCAAGTACCTTTTCGATATAATGAGACTGCGACAGTGACAACCCTTACGGAGTTCTATGGATTCTTATTTCTAAGATCACATTCGCAACTCCAAGATCTTTCACATCGAACTTTCTCTCAAGCATTCGTTTCATTGCATTTATGTCAGAAATATCTTTACTGATGATCAATATATCATCCACATATAAACAGACAATGACTTGGTGATTTGGAGTGTCTTTAATATAAACACATTTATCACATTCATTAATCTTGAATCCGTTTGCCAACATGGTTTGGTCAAACTTTGCATGCCATTATTTAGGTGTTTCTTTTAGTTCATAAATTGACTTAACAAGTTTACATACCTTATTTTCTTTTCCCAGAATCACAAAACCCTCAGGCTGTTCCATGTAAATTTCTTCCTCCAATTCTCTATTTAGGAATATTTTTTTAACATCCATTTGATGGATTTCAAGATCATATACTACCGCCAAGGCAATTAACATCCAAATTGACGTTATCCTTGTTACTGGAGAGTATGTATCAAAGTAATCAAGGTCTTTCTTTTGTTTAAAGCCTTTTACAACAAGTCTTGCCTTGTATTTGTCAATAGTACCATCAGCTTTCATTTTTCTTTTGAAGATCCATTTAGAACCTAAAGGTTTATTTACTGAGGAAAGATCAACAAACTCTCACGTATGGTTGCTTAAGATTAAATCAATCTCACTATCGACTGCCTCTTTCCAAAAGGATGAGTCCGAAGACGCCATCGTTTCTTTAAATTTTTTAGGCTCATTTTCTAAGAGAAATGTTACAAAATTCGATCCAAACAAAGTTGACGTTCTTTGACGTGTACTACATCTTGGATTTTCATCATTATGTACATCCTTACTTGGTTCATTTCGAGGTCGTTTAGACCCCCCACTAGATTGCTCATCTCTAGTTTTATACGGATAAATATATTCAAAGAATTTAATATTATCTGATTCAATTACCGTATTTTCATTGATATCCGGATGTTCGGATTTATGAACCAAAAACCAACATGCTTTGCTATTTTTAGCATATCCTATGAACACGCAGTCCACTGCTTTAGGTCCTATCTTTACTCTTTTAGGCATAGGAACTTGGACCTTCGCTAGACACCTCCACACATTGAAATATTTCAAGTTGGGTTTTCTTTCTTTCTATTTTTCATATGGAATTGATTGTGTCTTACTATGGGGCACTCTATTGAGTATTCGGTTAGCCGTAAGGATAGCTTTTACCCACAAGTTTTGCAGTAAATCTGAACTTATTAGCAAGGCACTTATTATTTTCTTTAAGGTTTGGTTTTTTCTTTCCGTAATATCATTATACTGGGGTGAACACGAGGCCATAGTTTGATGGACAATTCTATTTTCTACACATATTTATGCAAAGGGAGATTCATATTCTCTGCCCCTATCACTTTTTATCATTTTGATCTTTTTCTCTAACTGATTTTTAACTTCTGTTTTATGTTGTCTAAACGCATCTATTGCTTCATCCTTACTATTTAACAAATAGACATAACAGTATCTGGTGTAATCTTCAATAAAAGTTATAAAATACTTTTTCCCACCACGAGATGGTGTTGATTTCATATCACAAATATCTATGTGGATTAAGTCTAAGGGATTTGAATTTCTTTCAACGGACTTATACGGATGCTTAGTATACTTTGATTCCACACACATTTGATATTTTTATTTATTGCACTAAAAGTTTGGCAAAACTTTTAAGTTAGTTTTTTTCAAGGTTTTGTAGTTGACATGTCCTAAATGACTATGCCAAAGTCGTTTGACTCTAGCAAGTAAAAAAAAGCTTCAACTTTCTTCGTATCAACAACCATTACATAAAGTTTGAAAAGACCCTCATTGAGGTAGCTCTTTCCTATATATGTTTCATTCTTACTTATTACAACTTTCTCCAAAATAAACACACACTTAAACCCATTTTTAATAAGAAGTGTTGTCGACACTAAGTTTTTCCTAATAGTAGGAACATAGAGAACATTGTTAAGAGTCAACACCTTGCCGGAAGTTACTTTTAAGAACATCTTCCCACCTCCTTCAACCTTGGTTGTTGTATTATTTTCCATAAAGATTACTTCTTTGGGACCAACGGAATCATAAGTAGCAAAAGCTTCTTTATCCGCTCAAATATGTCTAGTGGCTCCTAAATTAAACCACCATTCATTTAGATATTCAACTAGATTGCTTTCAGTTATCATATCACATAGATTTTCAATCTTTCTAGTTATTTCCAACATGTTTATCTAATCTCTTTTCTTGTCTAGAAGACTTCTTCATCTTCTTATTATTTGGATCATCATCCTTAACAGGATTTGCTACTATCATTGATGATTTTTTTCATTCAACTTATTATCCTTGTCTATCTTGAAATGACTCATAAGATCTTTCAAATCAGACAATTGATTTCCAATTATTATTATTATTATTATTATTATTATTATTATTATTAAGAATATGAGGATCTATACTTGTGAACATTTGCATTACAAGTTTAGCCAGTCAAAATGACATCATTTGCTGTCATTCTTTAAAGTTCACACCAAAATATTTTTCTATTTCTCTGTCGTTTTCATTGCTAGAGCAATACTTGAACGACTTAATGATGCAACATTGGTAATCATTGGGATAACACCATTCACAACCAAATCAATTTATTGTTCAGTTTCATTCGTCATTTTCTTGTCAATCTTTGACATACTCTTTAGTATTTCAGAATGCTAACAATAAAGAATTTAATCTTTAGCCAACTTGTTTCTAGTCAATGATGAAGTTTTTATATCTTCAAATCATCAACAGAATGAACTATGAAACATAACGAAGTTTTTATGACTTCAAATCACAATCAAATTCAAACAGAGTGAAATCCCACAACTTTTAAACTCCATAAACCAATACAGAGATCTTAATGAATCGGTGAAGTTTTTATATTCTTCGAACCAAATTCTCATACTGATTTATCGATGAAGTTTTTATATTCTTCTAATCGAGGGAGTAGAAATCAAAAGATTTTAGTCTCCACAAAATCAGACTCAATGCAGATAAACCAAATACTCGATTTATAAATAGTGATAATTTTTTTTCTTTCACCAAACAAGCATAAAAATAAATATTTTTATACTTTCCTTAATGTTGTTGTTTTTCTCAATTTTGATAAAATCTGTATTTTTCAATAATAACTTCAAATACATGTTCAAATTAACATATGAACAATCAAATAAAGTTTTAACTCTGTATTTATAAATTTGAACTTTTAACAATAAGTTCAACCCAACTTATGAACATCAACAAACTATTTTCTGAAAAATAGCAAAACCAAATATTAAGAACTTCAACACAAGTTCAACCAACTTATGAACTGTCAAAATAAAGTCTCAAGAACTTCAAACACAAGTTCAAAAAGTTTAAGAACTATCAATATGAATTTCAACTATTTACTAAAAAAACAGTAAACGAAACAATACAAATTGGTAAATTATTTTCTTAAGATTGTTGTTTTTCGGGTACACAAAATCTGTATTTTCGTAACACTACTTCAACACAAGTTCAAGAATAAATCAAGAACACTTATGAAGTTTTCCAACACCTTCAACACAAGATCAAAATAATTTTTCAAAGAAGTATGTTTTTTCAGTTTCTTAAAGAAAAATAGATGAAGTAAAAAAAAAGTCAAGTCCTCCGAATTCACGGAGTGTCCTTAAGGAAATAATTCCCTTCAAGTACCCGAGGTTGCAGAATTTTTCTCCCAGGATAAAATAGCTTCACAACCAGAATGTAGCGGTACCTCAAACTTTCTCGTTTTCTTCGAACTCACTCAACGAGAGATGATCACACAGAGTTTTTAGAAGCAAAAGAATATTTTTCTTATGCAAAAATTTTTCATACCAAACTTGTGGAAAAAATGCAAGTTTATATAGCCATAAAGTGCCCCTTCCGAAAGGTGGCAATGGTTCATCCGAAAAGGTGTATCTTTTGGAAGAGTCATGTTTGTTCATTCGAAACATTGTGTCTTTTTCTGAACAGACACAACTGTCCGAACAATCACTCCTTTTTCAAAACAATGTGTTTTTTTCTTAAAGGGTTATGTCCCTTCATTTTCCATTCACACCAATTAAACCCAACATGCATAATCTGAAGGATTTGTGTCCTCCAAACAAGGTAGTTTGATGATTTCAGTTTGATACAACAAATTGCCGTGAGTTAGAGAAGTGAAGGGGGCGAGAGTGACAGGATAGTACTTTTTAGTAGCACCCATGTATGATATTAAAGAGAAAACGAACTCAAGAACGTATTCTAATTAAAACTAGAATCTAATTCCATGAAGAAAATAAAAATTAGAACACTATTGGCACCAACCGAATATTTTTCTTATTGAATGAATGTATGTATGTGTATGTGTGTATATATATATATAAGTTATGTGTGTATTAAAAATTAATAATATTTAATAAAATAAGTAAAATAGATATTTATGACATGTTTGCTTCAGCTGTTTTAACTGTAATTTTACTAAATATCACCCCAAATTAATTATTATAAGTCATGTAAATATTAAAAAATTAATAATATTTAATAATAAAAGATAAAATAGATATAAAATGATGCATTTATTCTTGATGTTTTAAATTAACTTGACGTCTTATGTGTGGCCCACTTAAATTTTTTTTCACAAGTATTTTTTATAGTAATTTTGCTATATCACTTCTAATTAGTTGTTGTAAGTCATTTAAGACATTTCTACTTAAATGCTTCAATCGTGATTTTACTATATCACTCCTAATTAATTATTATAACCGTCTAAACATTGTGTCGCTTAAATTGAAGTAGAATAAAAAGTATTATAAATCACAATAATTAAAAACTTAAATTATTTAAAAAATATAATTGACTATCAATGCCACAAAAGTTTGAACAAGGAGAATACCATATATTATTTGAAAAGTACATAAAAAGTATTATAAATTACAATAGTTCAGAACTTAAAATATTAAAAAAAAAAAAAGCTAATCTGTTATATATTTCAATAAAATAGGTAAAAAATGCTATAAATCACAATAATTAACAACTTAAAAAATTTAGAAGATATAAAATATTTGTTTGACTTTTGAAATTATACCAGTGGCACTTAAATGATAGAAGAAGAGTGTTATAAATCACAATAATTAAAAATTTAAATTATTTTTAAAATATAATTGACTATCAATGTCATAAAAGTTTGGACAAGGAAAGTAACTATATCATTTGAAAATTCCATAAAAATATTATGAATTACAATAGTTAGATACTTAAAATATCTAAAAACATATTAAAAATATGATTGATTATCTAAATTCTATTTGTGTCACATTAATTAAAGTAAAAAAAATAATATATATTGGACCTGTGCTAACGGGCCCTTCGTACTCAACTACAAGTTAGTTAGGTAGCTAGGTCTATAGGTACAAGATTAGTGTTAAGAGAGTCCACACTAACCAGGTTGTCTTGTCTTACATCATGACATACCATGTCTATTTTTATGTTTTACTTGTGCGACTATTGAAGCATGCTTCCATGCTAGAAGGAATTTTATAGGCATTTCTTATCATGCCAGCTTAATGTTGAATGAGTTATGTGCATGTCAAATTACTTGTTTAGTTATTAGTCACGCACTATTCGTATGGTTTATAGTTGCATTCTGATTTCTCACTTTGCGCAGGAAATTGCATGCCATAGACCCAAATATGGGTGGCTTTAGATATTTGACCTCAAATAAGAATGTCTTTGAATAATAGTTTTCCTTACTTTTTAATATACTAAAAGTACTATTTTGCCCCTCTACACCACAAATATATTTTTAGATTTTTCATACTCATTTATGTCTCAAATTTTATTTTTTATTATTTTCGCTTTTTTATTTTTCCTTTACTTTTATTATTCTACTTTTTTTTAGTTTTTATTTTTCTCCTTTAAATTTATTATTCTATTTTTTATTATTTTCACTTTTTATATCTTAGGCTTGAAAATTAACTCTTTCGTGATTAATACAATATGTTAGTTGCCAAACTAAAATTTAAAAAAATAGGAAGGTAGTAAAAGAAATCATTTTTTTTGTTGAAATTTATATTATATATGTTTTATGTTTTTTTTTGCTTTATAATAATGAAACAAAGATGGAAGAACTAACTACTTATCAATCAAATTTTAGTTTGAAAATAATCATTAGAATAATGAAAATATCAATTAATTTAGTATCATTTTGGACACCTAATTATGGGTGACTTTAGATATTTGACCCCAATAAGAAATGTCTTTAAAGAATAACTTTCCGTACTTTTTAAGTATAGTACAAGTACCATTTTGTCCCTCTAAACCTCAAATATATTTTTTTAACTTTTTATACTTATTTGTTTCTCAAATTTTATTTTTTATTATTTTCACTTTTTTAAAAATTTTATCATTCTATTTTTTATTATTTTTACTTTTTATTTTTTTCTTTAATTTTGTTTTCATGTTTTAATTCATTTGTCTCAACCTATTTTTTTTCTCTCTTTTTTTCTCAAGCATTATCTATTTATTTATTTTTTTTTTCAATTCATTTGTCTTTAACCTTTATTTTTCTTTTATTTTTGGTTTTTATCAGTTCTTTTTTTTTCCCTCATTTTTCTCAAACTTTATTTTTAGTTTTTCCGCTCATTTTTTATTTTCTCAATTTTTTTAATTCTTCATTTTCTTCTTAATCATTATTTTTTTCTTGCCTTTTTTCTCTCTCTTTTTTTTTATTTCTCTATTTTGTTTGATCACTTTTTTCTTTTTTCAGTTCTCTTTTTTTCCCTCATTTTTCTCAAACTTTATTTTTATTTTTCCTCTCATTTTTATTTTTCTT
>NC_061117.1:159052829-159054107 GCF_002878395.1 Capsicum annuum
TATCAGTTCTCTTTTTTTTCCCTCATTTTTCTCAAACTTTATTTTTAGTTTTTCCGCTCATTTTTTATTTTCTCAATTTTTTTAATTCTTCATTTTCTTCTTAATCATTATTTTTTTCTTGCCTTTTTTCTCTCTCTTTTTTTTTATTTCTCTATTTTGTTTGATCACTTTTTTCTTTTTTCAGTTCTCTTTTTTTCCCTCATTTTTCTCGAACTTTATTTTTATTTTTCCTCTCATTTTTATTTTTCTTAATTTTTTTAATTCTTATCTTTTTTCTTGATCTTTATTTTTTGTCCTTTTTTTCTCAATATTTTTTTATTTCTCTATTTTGTTTGATCATTTTTTTCTTTTTTCTCAACCTCTAATATATTTTGCGAATAAATAAAAAATTAGATAATCCGCAAAGGTATCTTTTTTTTGCTATCAAAGCAAATTTAAGGGCATGAATTGTTGTTACGAAGTTCTTTGAAAATTATTGAGATAAGTCGTGTCTCTAAGGAGAGATTTGTAGAATATCTCATAAATAAAGGCATAATGTAGTAGTGTCAACTCTTACCTGTGGGGCATAATTTATTATTTAAAAGCCCTTGAGCTAAGTCTTGCCTCTAAGGCAAGAGTTGTAGAACATCCCATAAATAAAGACATAACGTGGTAGTGTCAACTCTTGCACGTGAGGCATAATTTGTAGTTTGAAAGTCTTTGAGCTAAGTCTTGCCTCTAAGGCAAGAGTTGTAGAACATCTCATAAATGAAAGACTTAACGTAGTAGTGTCAACTTTTGCCCGTAGGGCATAATTTGTAGTTTGAAAGTCCTTGAGCTAAGTCTTGCCTCTAACGCAATAGTTGTAGAACATCTCATAAATAAAAATATAACATAGTAGAGTCAACTTTTGCCCATGGGGCATAATTTGTAGTTTAAAAGTCTTTGAGTTAATTAAGTCTAGCCTCTAAGGCAAGAGTTGCAGAACATCTCATAAATAAAAACATAAGGTGGTAGTGTCAACACTTGCCAGTGGGGCATAATTTGTAGTTTGAAAGTCCTTGAGCTAAGTCTTTCCTCTAAGGCAATAGTTATAGAACATCTAATAAATGAAAACATAACATGATAGAGTCAACTTTTGCCCATGAGGAATAATTTGTAGTTTGAAAGTCTTTGAGCTAATTAAGTCTTGCCTCTAAGGCAAGAGTTGTAGAACATCTCATAAATGAAAACATAACATGGTAGTGTCAAGTCTTACCCGTGGGGCATAATTTGTAGTTTGAAAGTCCTTGAGCTAAG
>NC_061117.1:159057107-159079829 GCF_002878395.1 Capsicum annuum
AATAGTTGTAGAACATCTCATAAATGAAAATATAACATGGTAGAGTCAAATCTTCCCCGTGGGGCATAATTTGTTGTTTGAAAGTCTTTGAGCTAAGTCTTTCCTCTAAGGCAATAGTTGTAGAACATTTCATACATAAAAACAAATGTGGTTGAGTCAACTCTTGCGCGTGGGGCATAATTTATTGTTTGAAAGTCCCTAAGCTAAGTCTTGCCTCTAAGACAATAGTTGTAGAACATCTCATAAATCAAAATACAATGTGGTAGTGTCGCCTCTTTCCCATGAAACATAACTTGTTGTTTGAAAGTCCTTGAGCTAAGTCTTGCCTCTTAGGCAATTGTTGTAGAACATATCATAAATGAAAACATAACGTGGTAGAGTCAACTCTTGCCCGTGGTATATAATTTCTTGTTTGAAAGTCCCTGAGCTAAGTCTTTTCTCTAATGTAAGAGTTATAAAACATCTCATAAATTAAAATACAATGTGGTAGTGTCGACTTTTGCCCATGAAACATAACTTGTTGTTTGAAAGTCATAAGTCTTGCCTCTACAATGTAGTAGTGTCAACTCTAGCCCATGAAACATAGTTTATTGTTCGAAAGTCGTAAGTCTTGTCTTTATAATGTGATAGTGTCAACTCTTACTCATGAGATGTAACGTGAATGGAAGAAATCGAAGAAAAGAACCAAAATAATAAAAATTACAAAAAAAGAAGAAAGATATTAAAAAAATAAAAATCAAAGAAAATGTAGAAGTTGAGAAAAAATAGAAAAAAAATAAAGGTTGATAAAACAAATTAAATAAAAATAAAGGTCGAGAAAAATTTAAAAAGAAAAAAATCAAAGAAAAATATTTTTTTTTTTTATAAAAGTAGACGTTGAAGGTATAAAAAAAAGTAAGGGTTGAGAAAAAATAAAAAGAACAAAAAAAGAGGAAAGAAAAAATATAAAATAAAAAAATAAAAAATAAAAAAGAAAGAAGTTGAGAGGAAAAAAGGAAAAAAGTAAGGGTTGAGAAAAATAAAAACAAAAAGAAAAAAGAAAAAAGAAAAAAGAAAAAAGAAAAATCAAAGAAAAATTAAAAAGAAAAAAAATAAAAGTTGAAAAATATAAATATAGAGTTGTTATCCATTATGAGGATCATTTATGTAATTTACTTCATTGATCAGGGGCAATTTTATCCAAAAAAATATTAGTTAATAGGTAAAGGCTATTTTAATGAAGCTTACGATTTAGGGAAATAGAGAGATAGACGAGGATGTCTCTCACCGTATTGGGGCAGGTTGGATGAAATGGAGGCTCGCTTGGGAATTTTATGTGATAAGAAGCTGCACCCCAAGCTGAAAGGCAAATTCTATAGAGTTGCAGTTCAGTCTACCATGTTGTATGGAGCGGAGTGTTGGCCGGTTAAGAATTCACACATCCAAAAGTTAAAGGTGGCGAAAATGAGGATGTTGCGTTGGATGTGTGGACGCACAAGGACTGACAGGGTTAGGAATAAAATTATTTGGGAGAAGGTGGGAGTGGTGCCAGTGGAGGATAAAATGTGGGAATTGAAGTTGAGATAGTTTGGTCATGTGATGAGGAGAGACACGGATGCCCCTGTTCGTAGGTGTGAGAGGTTGGCCTTGGAAGGTTTTAAACGGAGTAGGGGTAGGCCGAAGAAATACTGAAGAGAAGTAATTAAACATGACATGGAGCAGTTACAGCTGACTGAGGACATTACCCTAGATAGGAAGATATGGAAGAAAAGCATTAGGATAGAGGGCTAAGGGAATGGTTGAATCATAGTCATTATTTAGGTAGACTTTGGTGTCCTTTGTTTGGCAATGTACATATTTTTGTGGATGTCGTACTTATGTTATTTTATCGTGTTCTATGCTCTTGATGCTTGTGTATACTGCCTTTTATCTTGAGCCGGGGGTCTATCGAAAATAGTCTTTCTACCTCTGTAGAGGTGGTGGTATGGACTACGTACACTCTACCCTCCTCAGACCCCACTATGTGGGAATTCTGGGTTTGTTGTTGTTGTTATTGTTGTTTTTTATTTGGGGCTAAAATTTGAAAGTCACTCCAATTTGGGTCTATTTTTTAGATTCACCCCACTTTGAGATAGTTACACACATGGGCCGCCCGTGTGAGTTATGATATGATATGTGAATTATTCATGCAGTGTTTCGACTTTGGATACAAATCCATCCTTTATGAGTCACTGTATAATTCAGGTCTTGGGGTGATGTACATTTACGATTACTAGTTTAGGTGTACGCTCCTCGCACGTGTACCTCATTTTATTGAGTTCAAACATTACACTAAATAGGATATTTGTTTAAATAATAAAGATTGATACAATAATTAAATTCAACATCTTTTGGAGAATTTATTTAATTAAACCTATCCTTTACCAAAAAAAATTTTAAGCCGATCGGCATTCATCTACCACCTGTAAACTATAACAAAATAATACATTAATAGAGATATCAAAATAATACATCTAAACTTAACCTTTACACAAAAATATCCTCAAAATAGAGATATAGATACAATACAATTAAACCTAACCTTTATCTAAAAAAATTCTCAAAACCGACTGACATTCATCTACGACCTGTAAACTACAATAAAATAATATAATAGTGATCACAAAGCTTCAATTTTGATCAAAATAATTCTTGTCTGAGCAAAAATTTAACCCTAAAGAATGACTTGAATGAAAACAGAGAAGCTATTATGGAATAATAAAATTTGACCCTAAAGAATGACCCTAAGTTGAGGGTGGATGCTTATTTTTCTAACTCTCAACTTCTTCACTGTTTTTGTGAACATAATAAAATTCAACGTGTATATATACATATATATATAGAGAGAGAGAGAGAGATTGGTGGATGCTTATTTTTCTAACCCTCAACCTCTTCACTATTTTTGTCAACATAATAAAATTCAACGTGTAGACATACAATCGAATCAAGTTAGATGAGCATCAATCATATTTTTTCAATAAATAAATCGGTTTATTCTTTAGTTTAACGTGCATCTCAATATTTATAGAAGTATTTTCTTAATAGAGTTCTATTTTAGGAGTATTTTTCTATCTTATTTTAGGAGTATTTTTCTAATTGATCAATACAAAAGAAAAATATTACTAATTAATTCTCCTTTCATATAGGAGTCCCATATATTTTAGGAGTCTAGTTAATAAAATAATAAATTGAAGAAAATAATGAAAAATAATTTTATCTAAAAGGAGTCTTTTAATGAAAGACAAGTTCACACTTTTAATATATTATATAGATTTAGATTATAAATTACATTAGTAACGCCGACAAGAATAATAGTCGACCCATTACATACTTCCCCTAATTCATGGCTCGTGCTTGATGTATATCTCTATATGCCATATTTGTTGCATAACCTATTATGTTGTACTTGCTGCATATCTTAATTTGTTGTACAGGTGCATAATTGTCTATGCCATTTTACTTTGTACTTCAACTTAATTCATATTTTTATTAATTGCTCAAATATAAAATAAGTAGCTATTGACCTACTCTGGCCGCTATCTTATTAAGGACTGCCGATGACATCTGTTGAGTACACATTGATTATCTCTACATTTGGTGCAATTTTGTGTAGATTTTGATTCATATAACAGTGGAGTTCTAGAGCTTAGGAGCGACTTTGAAGAGATTCACGATGAGCTGCTTGGATTAGTTCGTAGCACCAAACTCTCCTTATCTTTTATTTATGTCTACCCAAACAAGTTATGTATTGAGATTATTTTACTTTTTTTTGCTTGTAATAGCTCATGACTCGTAAAACTAGACCTTGCGGGTATCTTGGGCATTTTTCATTTCAAACTTAGATTACGGAGCTATCTAATTGTTTTTAACTTAATTGCATCTTTTGAATTATGAATTGGATATTTTATGTTCATCTGGCATATTGAATTATATGTCATCACGACTTAGACAAATTGGCTCGTGATGACCGATCTCTTATACTTATCGATTTCGAATAAAAAAATCAAATCACTTAAAAATATTTATGATAGGTCATAAAAATTGACCTCTTTTCGTTAGATGTGTCACATCTTTCTATAATGAAGCTCGTGAAAAAGTAAGCTCCTAAACATAAATGTTTTCTTGTACTACTTCAATTGAAAATTATAATAGTGAAATCATCTTTCAATAGAATTTCACAATTATTATTACTCCCTTTGTTTTAAAAAAAATGTTACTTTTTTTTTTATTTGCACACTTCTTAAGAAAAATCTTATTTATTTCTTATTTCTATTTAATACGTGTCTAGTTTACACCATATTAACATCTTTCATATTTATGACTACTAGTTTAGCATACGTGCTTTCCACGTGTCTCACGTAAAAGAATTACATTTTAAAAAGTAACAATTGACGTTAAAATAATATGTCATAAGAAATTAAGGTAAAATTAATATTAAAAATTATATATATATATATATATATATATATATATATTATGACGTGTATCATATTGAATATTGTTCCCAAAACGTATGAAAATTCTATTAACATTTCATGTAGATTTAATTATATTTATATAAATAATAACGATAGTGTGTGAAATATTTATTTTATTTCATATTCATTTTAAGATATTTTCATGAGTTTTATACAAAATTATATTAATATGGTAAAACCCAAAGCAAATATGTGTAATATATAAAAGGCATTATATTATTTCGAATTCCTAAGCGTTAGGAGCTTTAATACAAAAACTCCTAATAAACTTCAAAAACTTGAAATGGAACTACAACAAATTAGTACTCTTCTACTACAGGACATTGAAACAAACTCTAAACTCCAAGAGTCCTAAATCTTAGAAAAGGATTCTTACAAGGAAAGAAGTACTTTTATTTTTGGACGTTCTACCTAGTTCAAATAAAGAAAAAAATTAATCATAAATTTTTAAAACTGATTTCAAAGTCGTCAATATTTTAAAAATAATTCAATAATTATTCAAATGTGAAATCAACTTTAAAAAGTAAAGAAAATGAACATGCTTTGTAAAGAGGCGAAGAATATATACATGAACTTCATAATTTAAATATATAAATCTCTCATTCAACCCAAATTAATTCGAAACAACACGATCATGCTTCTAAGAAAACTAGTTTAGGTGTACACGCCTTGCGCGTGTATCTCATTTTAATGAGTTCAAACATTACATGAAATAGTATATTTATTTAAATAATAAAGATGAATATAATATTTAAATTTAATATCTCTTGAATATGTAAAGATGGAGAATTTATTTATTAAACCTAATTTTTACCAATTTTTTTTTTAAAAGTCGATCGATATTCATCTATTATATGTAAATTGCAACAAAACAATACAATGATAGAGACATTAAAATAATACAATTAAATCTAATCTTTACACACAATTGTTTTTTCAAAGTCATCTGACACTCATCTAGCACCTATAAACAATACTAAAATAATACAATAATAGAAATATCAAAATAATACAACTAAACCTAACCTTTACATAAAAAAAATTCTCAAAGCCAACCAACATTTATCTATCACCGATAAACTGCAACAAAATAATACGATAAAAATGATATCAAAACAATACAACTAAACTTAAATTTTACACACAATTTTTTTTTAAATCCGGTCAAGATTCATCTATGAATTGTAAACTACCACAAAATAACAAACTAAAAGAGATATTACGATAATACAATTAAACCTAACCTTTACTTAAAAAAAATTTCAAAGTCGACCCACATTCATCTAGTATCTGTAAATTAAAATAAAATAATAAGATAATAAAGATATCAAAACAATACAATTAAACCTAACCGTTACATAAGAAATTCTTCAAAGTCAACCGATATTCATCTACGACCTGTAAACTATAAAAAAAATACAGAATAGTGATCACAAAGATTCGATTTTGATCCAACTAATTCTTGTCTGAGCAAAAATTTTGCCCCTAAAGAATGATTTTAAATGAAAACAAAGAAGATATATATATACATATATATACACTCATGTTGAATTCTATTATGCTGACAAAACAATGAAGAAGTTGAGGGTTAGAAAATCAAGCATCCACCATCTAGACATGCAATCGAATCAAGTTAGATGAACATCAATCATATTCTCCTTATAGGCAAATCGATTTGTTCTCTAATTTAACATATATATCAATATTTATAGAAGTATTTCCTTAATAGAGTCCTATTTTAGGAGTATTTTTATAATTGAACGGTAGAAAGGAAAATATTAATTAATTCTCCTACCATATATTCCTACCATATATTTCAAGAGTCTCGTATATTTTAGGAAGTCTAGTAGGAAGAAAAATATTAATTAATTCTCCTACCATATATTTTAGGAGATCCATATATTTTAGGAAGTCTAGTTAATATAATAAAAAATAATTAAATAATAAATAAAAAAATAATGAAAAGACAATTTTGTCTAAAAAAGCGTGTTTTAATGAAGGTTAAAAAGTTCAAATCACTTTTCTAAGGGTCTCTTCACACTTTCAATATATTATAGATATAGATATAATTAAAGAGGAAAATAAATTAATATCAATTCCATAAAAGAAAAGCAAAATAAAGAAAAAATAATTAGCCATGAGAGTATATAAAGATTAATAGAAACCTCAAGGATAGCACAATTCCTAAGAGTTTTAATGCAAATAAAAAACTCACATTTATAATTTTGATTTTGTAACTGTATTTTGATATTTGAATTATTGTTAGTCGAATTCGGCATCTGAATTCATATTATTGAATCTTAAAACTGAGATCATGAAGGATCCAACATCTAGATTCTATCAGCTATTTTCACCTCAGATCAAAGTAAAAATCATAAAAAAAAATTACAAAATATACAAATACGTCGTACTTAAATAAGTATAATCAATATGTAGTAGCCGAAAAATTGGAAAAATTTGGGCGCTTTGACATCATAATCTTTTTTTTATTGCATTTTTTCACCGGGCTTGGTGTCACGCCTCAAATCCTATTGGGGCGGACTGGCACCCGTAAACGAGGAGGCCCGGGAGAACCAGCTCTTAACCTTATACTTCCCATGCATACCTCTATGACAACCCAAAATTCGGACAACATCATGTCACATATAAAAGGAAATAATCACCTGTATAAGCTCGAGCACACATATATATGTATATACAATACTTGGCCGTTGGAGCCATCACGTCTATTAACAAAACACCACCTTGACTGTACATTAGGTCTATAAAGCCTCTAGACAATACACAGAGTTTAACTAAGGTCGGGACATACCCCGCCATATAACTAACTTCTATATAATACCAAAAGTGACTGGATATGACACGGAAAGCCCCGAAGCAAACTGGAGCTCACCAAAAGCAGCTGGGTATCCTGGCTCCTACTTGTACGATGTATGAGCTGAGGTACCTGTGCCTGCAGCATGAAATGCAGGTCCCCCGTGGGGGACGTCAGTACGAAATATGTACTGAGTATGTAAAGCTGTAGATAATCACATATGATATAGGAGCTCAATAGAAATCAGAAACAAGTGAATAAATCGTAATAGGAGTGGACCACACTTACTAGAACTTGTGACAACCTGTACATTGTATTTATTCAATCACTTTACCTTCGTTCTTATCATCTTTGTAATCATTACTATATTGTACTATGACCATTAGGCTGCCTTCAGTACATATCAACTGGGATCGACCCATGATAGGCTTATGCCCCTGGGATACCACCCATAAACACATAACTAGGGATCGACCCATGATAGACTTATGCTCCTGGGATACCACCCATAAACACATAACTAGGGATCGACCCATGATAGGCTTATGCCCCTGGGATACCACCCGATAAGAGAGAACTTCCATCACTTAGTTCAATTAATCTTTGAGATTGTTATTTTGGTCGCCACCACATTTTTGATACTTTGAAACAATGATACATCAATAAGAGATATATAAATAGACCATCAATGCAATAACAATGAAGTAAGAACTCATTGGCATATCAATGAAGTGTTTTGGAGTCATCAATGCCATAACAATGAAGTAGGAACTTATTGGTATATCAATGAAACGTTTTGGAGTCATTAATAGCACATGGATTTTGTTTGAGTAATCGGATGCCTTCTGACATTCATTAGTGCAATAAACATGTAAGATTTGGAAAACAAGTAAGTATTGGAATTTTCTGACATCTTGTAAGGTGGAAACAAGTTTATTAGTAACGTAGGAGATCATACAAAATCATTATGGATCATATGTTACTGAATAACTTTGAAAACTTTCTTAATAGAACAATTGTTCACTTTCATGCCAAAGATATGGTATAGAGTATGCTTTACATACCTGACTGTCAACCTTCAATACTAGTCCCAAATGGACTTCTCGTCTTTTCGGATTACTTATCTACAATGAACATATATAGCAATCTAGTATTAGCGACCAAACGTCACAATTCAATTATTTGAATTCACCAAACTAGTGGTTAAGTAGTAAGCCTTAATTACACCATAAAGGGTGTCACTTTAACCCTCTTATACTCCAATTACATTCACATGACATGCATATTCATACAACATCCTCCAATATCAAGTTTAGATTCATTTATCCTTCCAACCAATCCATTAAACCAAATTGAGCCATAGACATAAATAATCATCAATTCAATAGTATATCACCATATACACCTTTCATAACTCAATTACCATATCCACCTTCCACAATTCAATACAACCAAACCATGCAAAATAGTCCATAACCCTATTTTCATCACCTTTCAATAACAACCAATACATATAATCCTCTATCATACATATACATATGGAAGAGAATAAAGGCAAACAATATTCATACCTTAGAATTCACCTCTTGATTATGCAATCCTGTTTGCACAATAATAGGTGCCGTTCGAAGCTCTCGAGATGACAAACGCAGTTATCGGATTACTTTGGAATTTCCACGGTTGAATCAAAAGTAATTTAAAGGTCAAATTTGGCTAGGGTTTGTTCTTTCTCAATGATTGATGATTAAAATGAGTTTTTGAACTCATATACATGTATATATACACATATTCCCGTCCATAATATCATAGGAAATGACCAAAGTGCCTTTAAAATTTAAATAATGTCAAATCTGTCCTTTGGTGGATTATTTTGATAAGCTAAAGTAGATCGACCATAACTCTTTGCTCCGATATCGGATTTGGGTGAAATTGGTATCGTTGGAAAGATAATTCAAAGGGCTTTCATTTCATATAAAGTAGGCCACCCAGTTCGTCCTGTACAAGGAGTTATGATTGTTTGAAGTTGACCCTAAAAATTTGTTTTGAGAGGCTGAAGTAAAACGAGTATAACTCCTTACTCAGACGTTGGATTTGGATGAAACCAATTGCATTGGAAAGAAGAATCAAAGATCTTTCTTTTAATAGGTTGCAGCTCTCCCAATTCATTATATTAAGTAAGTTATGATCGTTCAAAGTTGACCCAAAAAATTGGCTGGCCTCAGTAGTTTGTGTACAGGAATTTTTCCTGCACATTTACTATTTCCAAATATCCCGGCCACCGTTTTATAGTTTCAAACGTGCTCGATTATATCCGAAACCTATCCGTTTTTGGAAATCTTTATATCGTTGGAAAGCTTATTCAATAACCTTCGTATGGTACCATCGACGGGCAAATTCTGGTATAAATAAAATAAAATAAAATTAATTCCATATAAATAAGACCAATACACGTACTTGAATACGCCAATACACGTACTTGAATACGGGGTGTTACACTTGGACCATGTCTCCCGAACAATCTCAGTATATATGGTGGAGTTCAAATAACTTACCGTTGAGACGTCAAAACCCTCATTAGTATAATAAAGAACAATTGGATAGTCAAAAGTTTTAACCCTAAAATCAAAATTCAACTTACTTTATATTCAAGAATACCACCCCTAGTATACTAATGTAGTCCAGGTTTTATAGCGATCTAATAGTATATACGCCTAGTATCCTTTGACAAACATTAAACTTTTCATCTATCTGCAAAAAAAATCATTGTTTGAACAACGAAAAAAAATAGATAGTAGAAAAGAGTTATGTCTAAATTTGAACTATTACTTTGAATGAAAAAACATGCTTACAAGTTAAAGCATCATCTATTAGATAAAGTTATTTAAATCGATGATAGAAATTAAAATTACTTCTGAAAAGGCTATTTGATCATATTTGTATGTGCAGTAACCATTAGAGCCTGTATAAAAAAAAAAAAAGAACAACCATTAAAGTCTATTAATAAACATGACAATGATATGCTAAATCTCAAAATTTATTCACAATTAAGATAATTGCTATCAATAAAAATTTAAAAGAAAATTCATATAACGAAGAAGGCTAGAAAACCCTAAAGGGTCTAAGAAGAAAATTTTAATTAATCATCAATCAAAATCAAAACAAAAATAAGTGAAATATGTAGAAGTAGAAGAACTACACATGTTTTTCAACTAAAATTTGATCAAATAACTACTTAAATAGAATTGTAGATATTTCTTTTTTTATATAAGGTAAAAATCAAATTGATTTAGAAGTATTAAATATTATAATTTTTTACCTAAATAAACTATATTTTTTCTTTCTATGCATATTTAAAAAAAAACATATTTTGGTTCCTAAAATTTTTTCCTTAGAAACTTGTTTAGGAATCTTTTTTTTTCTGCGTTTTTTATAAATTGGTTCTTATTTTTTTTTTTCTTTCCATGAATAGTTTTATCCTAAAATATTGTGTAGGACTCCTAACCGAAAAATTCACACACTATATTTAGTAGGGGTGGGCATGGTATGATACGGTACGGTATTTTAAATTTTGGTACGGTAACTTCGATTTTCGGTATCTAAAAGAACAATACCATTATCATACCAAATTAGTTCGATATAATTCAATATTTTTAAATTCAGTTTTGGTATTTTATGGTATGGTAATTCGGTAATCATACTTTATTTGATTTCTAATTACATATATTCATATAAAAAACTATAACTTTAAATTTTAAAAATGTCTCAATCATGTTAGGCTAACAACTATCTTTGTTAATCAATTATACAAAAATAACATTTCAATCACGATTGAATAGTCCGAGATGCAAACTCTGAACAACACCAAAACTTAAGCATAGTACTTCTAAATAATAAGCTTCCCAAAAAATTTATTTCTGAATAAAAGCTACTTTTGTGTTCAATTTGCTAATGGATGATATATAAATATATTTTATAATCCTAAATATAATATATATATGGGTTTTATATGTTATTAAAAAATTTTGATGCGGTATACGGTATTTCGGTATTTATTGCATAAATACCAAATACCAAAATAATTTAAAATTCCTACCAAATACCATACCAAATACCATAACATTCATACAACGATATAAAAAATATCAGTTTCGATCTGGTATTCAGTATACACCATACCATGCCCAACCCTAATAGTTAGTTTCTTTTAGATATGTGATTCTTTTTTTTTTTTTTTTCATCTATCCTAAATATTTGAATAATAATTTAATGATAATTTTTTTTTTAAAATGAGAAAATAATTTTGTCTATTGCGTGGTGTTTTAATGAAGAACAAAAAGTTCAAACCAATTTTCTAAGGGTTTTCACACTTTTAATATATTATAGATAGATAAATTATAGATATAAATGATAGATATATATTATATATTATAGATATAGATTATAGATTATAGATATAGGTAAGTATAAAAAAGGAAAGAAATAACTATGTTCTGATTTTTTAAAATAACAAAAATTATGAAATATTTATTTTTAATAAACATGACAAGTATTCAGAACCAGATTGTATAGTAAAAAAAATAAAAACAAAATTAACATGTCCAAAACTAAGTAGGCCTTTCGCCAAGAATTTTTTTAACTTTTTTTTGAAAACTTATTTCATTTTACTGAAAAAAAGTGAAAATAATAGTATTTGACAACAAAAATTATTTCACTTGTGAAATTATTTTAAAAAAAATAAAAATAAGTAAAACTAATTTTCATATTTCTGTTATAAATTTTAAAAACATTTCTAATTTATATCAATAGCCAAATTCTGAGGCGAACTCCAAAAGTTTATTATTTTCATGGGCAAATGAAGATAGTCGAGAGAAGTGAATATTTTGGCATAAGGAAAAAGTATTGGGTAAACATTTTGAATAGGCAGGGGCAGTCCTAGTCCAACTCCACTGCATCCCGCCGCTAGTGATGCTAAGGTGCCCAACGGCAGTAAGAACTCTCAGAAATCTGATGGAAGTTCAGTCTCAGCAGAAGGTGCATTTTCACTATAATCACACTGATTCTTGCAACTTCTCCAGATGGACTGCCAGGTAAATTTCTCATGACACTTCACTTTTGCTCCTTACTTTGGATTTGGTTCTGGAATGCAATTTTTTTCTTGATAACAGTAGTGTCGGGTGAGCTTGCACACACCTCGACTAAATCCACGGGATATGTGCCACATCCCACCAGCAACTCTGTCCAACAAGGCTCGAACATATGGGAAGAAATCACGTAGTGTTTGTTTCTGCTGGGAATTGAACCTGAGACCTCATGGTGCTCTTTCCAACTTCATTGATTTAATTGCTATTGTTTCTCCCTGAGACCTCATGGTGCTCTTTCCGACTTCATTGATTTAATTGCTATTGTTTCTCTGCTTCCAGTTGCATTCAAGATTGAATTTTAATAGTTCCATAATGGATTTTATTGCATTCAACTACGTGGGCTGTGTTTGATCCTCTGAGTGGATTATTTAGTTACTGCTTCTACTGTACTGGTGCCTTTCCAAGTGGATTTTGTCAAATGCTGGTTGCTGGCATGTGGTTTTAAATGTATAATGCTGTATTTGTATAAAAAAGTATGTACTGTGATGGGTATTCCGTTATAGCAGCATATGCAGAATTTTTTTCTAAGCGGTATCCACATTTAATTTAAAAAGTGAATAAACGAACAAACCTTAGAACAAAGTTATATAAACGAAACAACAAAATAATTCTTGTGTTTATAAAACATAAGTCGCGTAGATTACCCATCTTGTATTATTTGTTATCTAAGTTGTGATGAAAATGAATGTTGGATTGGCTCTGGTATGTTTGATATCGTTTAAGTAGGGACTCAGAGGATTAAGTCTCGCTCTCTACCCAGCTTTTTAGAAGATGAAATGATGAGGCACTTGACTAAATTAAGAGAACGCGTGATATTCCATACTGGGATTCAAACTCTCGACTCAAAGTAGACAAGCGAGGTGCTTTACCAGCGAGGCCGGGAGCTGTTTGTGGCAAGCAATGCCATGTATCATTTCTGATATTCTGTTTTTGCATATCACACACACACACACACTAAAATTTTCTGACTAAGCAGTGTCGTATTATACCTCTTAGCATTACGTGCGTCCTCCTTTGTGCATATAGTTAGGATTGCGTATATGCATTTTAGTTAGTGGCTTACATTTGATTTGATAGGGAATGTTACGAGTTCATGTATGCAAGGCCGTGGCACAAAGTTGTTGACTTTTATGCAGACATGGTGAAAGGCCATACTTCATTGTCAGAATTATTTGGGAAAGAGGTACACATTAGCAAGCTTTCCAGTTGTTATAAACTGGTTGTTTGTAACTCTTTTGCTTTTGTGTTTGTTTGTTGCTGTACTTATAAGTCTTTTTGGAACGGGAATATTATGAAGAACTTTCTCAGGAGGAGCTAAACAACAACAACATACCCAACATAATTTCACAAAGTGGCGTCTGGGGAGGTTAGAGTATACGCAGACCTTACCTATACCTTAGAGGTAGAGAGACTGTTTCTGATAGACCTTTGGCTCAAGAAAAAAAATAGTCCAAAGTAGTCCGGAAAAAGAAATCATAAAAGTACAAGCAGTAGCAAAAAGTAACAAAAATAATAGATAGTAACAGGACCAGTGTTCAGGAATTCGCTCGCATCGTCACATAATGCGATGATGCTAGCCCCTTTCACTGCGTGTTGCTGATGCAAGCCAACCTTACAGAAGCGGACGCATCACAGGGTTATGCGAGATGCAAGCCGATGCGAATATATCATGTTGATTTTGTTTTTCGGGTCATTTCAAATTTTTAAAGAAAAGAGTCACTTCATGTTGATTTTATTTTCAGGGTCAATTTCAAATTTTAAAAAAAGATTCGCTTCATGGTGTAATGAATGAATACAAGATTTGGACAATCTTGACGAAGTAGATGAGCTTTAGAAGAACAAGAATTAGATGTTGAAACGTTATTAGTTTAGATTTGTTTTTTCTTTTTTTTTTGCTTGTTTGTTTTGCTATTTTGTTGAACTGTTTTGCTATTGTGGTCTTTGTTGTTTTGCTGGTCTGTTTCACAGTAGGTGTTTTAATGATCAAACATGCGATTTTGGTGTATAATTTAAACTTCTACTTATATATATTGTCTTTATGTTGATTATATAGTTGCTGTGGTCTTTTCAGTTTTGCCTTACTGCTTGGATGCTCTATATAGTCTTTTTTCTTTTAAATTGCGTTTGACTTGAATAATGTGCTCACATTGCTTCACGCTCCGCGTAATGCGTGATGCAAAGCCTTGTCGCTTTTTTCCACATCACACTTCCATGAACTCTGAATGAGACAGTAACTACAACAAAATAATATGATAATCGAAATACATGAGAAATACTGCAACTACTAGTATGGACCGATAGCAAGACAACACATTGCCACCTACTATTTTCTACCCTAATTTGTGTCCTCCACAACCTCCTATCTAAGATCATATCCTCAGTAAGCTAGAAGCCTAGAACAACTTCATGTTCTGCCTATTCACCTCTCCACAATACTTCTTCAATCTACCTCTACTTCTCTTGAAATTATTAATAGCCAACATCTCACACCTCCGCACAAGGGCATCTCCTCTTCACATGTCTGAACCATCTCATTCTCACTTCCTGCATCTTGTCCTCTAACAAAGCCACTCCCACCTTGTCTTGGATATCGTCATTTCTAATTCTGTTTACTCTAGTATGCCCACACATTCATCGCGATATCCTATGCAAAACTAAGAATAGTTTTCATAAAAATCTTCTCGAGATAAATTAACAAGTGCTTCTTTAGATCTCAAAAGCTTCTACTCATCTGGTTCAAAATGTTTATCTTTCCTACAGAATTTTTTTCTTCTTCTTAATCATAAAATAAAGTTCCATATTATAAGTTCTTACTTTTTCATTCATCCCATTTTGTGTACTTATACAAGTTCCTTTTAAAACATTATTTAGTGGTACATATAAGATTGGTTCTAAAAGTGTACATTTTATTCATCTGAGAGCTACAAAGTTATAGTACAGGAAAGCAAACACACAAAATCACATCGCTTGATTCTAGTAGATATGAGAATCTAGATATGATCTTATTTGATCTAATTACCTAAACTATATATAGCAAATTAGATCTGATTTTATTAGATTAATTTAGATCCTACAAAATCAAATCTTAAATATTCACAAATCAACACTCCCCTTCAAGTTGGCATTAAATATTTGTCATGCCTAACTTGCTTACAAGAATTTCAAATTTTGGTTTAAACAAGCCTTTTGTGAAAATATCTGCGATTTGCTGATTTGTTGGGACGAAAGGCATGCACAAATTTCCTTCATCAATCTTCTCTTTTATGAAGTGCCTGCCCACTTCAACTTTGTTCTATCATGTTGAACTGGAAAGTGAGCAATACTTATGGCTGCTTTATTGTCACAATACAACTTCATTGGTAAACCAAATGTTTTTTTGAGTTCTTCCATCATCTTCTTGAGCCAAATCATTTCACAAATCCCATGGGCCATAGGTTGACATTCAGTTTCAGCACTGCTGCGAACTACAACATTCTGCTTTTTACTCCTCCAGGTTACAAGATTTCGACAAATAAATGTACAATATCCAGATGTAGATCACTGTCAGTTGTAGAACTTGCCCAATCTACATATGTTAGCTTTCAATGCCCTTATGTTGACTTTTCCTGAAAAACAGTCCTTTCCCAGAGAACTTTTAAGATATCTTAGGATCCTATGGACACTTCTTGGTGCTCTTCCTTTGGAGAGTGCATAAATTGACTGTCTAAGCGTATGTCAAAAGCTATTTCAGGTCGAGTATGTGACAAGTAGATCAACTTCCCCACTAGTCTTTGATATTGACTATTGTCAACTGAATTTCCTTCTTTATTTTCAAATTTTATATTCGAATCAATAGGTGTTTCAGCTGGACGACAACCACTCATCCCTATCTCTTTTAAAAGTTATAGCACATACTTCCTTTGTGACACCATAATGCCTTTTTTTGATCTTGCTACTTCGATGCCAAGAAAATATTTCAACTGGCCTAAATCTTTAATTTCAAACTTCGAGGCCAACTGTTTCTCTAAATTCTGCATTTCGGACAAGTCATCTCCTGCAAGTATAATATCATCGACATACACTCTCAGGATAGTTGTCATTCCCTCAAGAGAATGCCGAATGAACATAGTATGATCTACTTGCCCTTGAGTGTACCCTTGTTTTTTCACAAACTGAGTAAACCTCTCAAACCAAGATCTTAGAGATTGTTTGAGCCCGTAGAGAGACTTCTTTAGCTTACACACTCTAGTTCCATACCTTTATTCAAAACTTGGAGGAGGTTCCATGTAGACTTCTTCGAGTTTTTCATTCAAGAATGCATTCTTCACGTCTAGTTGTTGGAGGGGTGATAGACTTACTGCGAAAAAACAGTAAATAGAGAAACAATTATTGATGTTTTACACTAGATATACTGATATTACAACAATAAATCTGAAGACAGCCACTAGGAAACTGCTAATACTGTTAGATACAACCTAACACATGTATGAAATTCACTAATACAGTACATACTACTAAGATTAGGCATATTCCATCATTCCTAGACATTCGAGAGGCTAGAACTCTCCCAGAAGATTCCCTTTTCTTTTCTGAATATCTGTCTACTGTCTTGCCCCTTTTTCTACAGAAAAAACCACCCAATACATGTGTAACTGTCTCATGACAGTTAATAAGTTTCCCAATTGCTTATTTTGGCCTCCTAGAATAAGTTTTTATAACTTGAGGTACATCATTACCCGCCCCTATAAGAGTCACCTTGTCCTCAAGGTGAAAGTCAGGAAATTGCAGATTAATGATTGCATATTCCTCCCAAGTGTTCTCAAATTCTGGTAGGGTCTTCCACTTGATTAGCACTTCCCACTTACCATTGATTAGCTTCTTGGACTGCCTCACTTCTTCAGGTTCAACTTGAAGCTCCAAATCTTGTGTAAGAAATGGAGGTAGGTTTTGAACAGGAGTAGTTGGAAGCAAGCATTTTCTCAACTGCAAAACATGAAACACTGAATGAATGCGATTTCCAACTGGTAACTCCAATCGATAAGCTACGGGACCAATCCTTTCTAGAATCTTGAAAGGGCCATAAAAACGGGGATTGAGTTTTTCATTGATCTTCTTAGCCAAAGAACGTAGTTTATAGGGCCGAAGTTTGAGATATACCATTTCACCAATCTCAAAAATCACTTCTTGACGATGTCAATCAGCTTGATTTTTCATTCTTTGTTGTGCTTGCAGCAGATGTTTTTTAAGTTCAGTTAAGATCGTATTTCTAGTGCGCACCTGCTCATTTACTTCTTCTACCGCTGAAGTTATGTCATCCATGTGAAAAATTGATGGTGGATCCCTTCCGTATAATGCCTTAAAGGGTGTCATACCTGCAGATCTGTTAAAGGATATATTAAACCAATATTCTGCCCAAATAACTAATGGGACCATTGTTTAGGATTTTCTCCTGCCATACAACGGAGATATGTCTCCAAACTTCTATTCACGACTTCCGTTTGCCCATCGGTTTACGGATGATATGAAAAGCTATAACATAAGGTAGTACCTGCTATTTTGAATAGCTCTTTCCAAAATTGGCTTATGAACACGCGGTCACGATTAGACACAATAGATTTAGGAAATCCATGCAGTTTAACCACTTCCTCAATGAAAACAACAGCCACATCTTTAGCATTAAAAGGGTGTGAAAGTGGAATAAAATGTGCATACTTAATAAGACGAACCACCACAACCAATATAGTATCAAACCTATGGGATTTAGGAAGGCCAGTAATGAAGTCCATAGTTACATCCTCCCAGACATGATGAGGTATAGGCAAAGGTTGAAGTAACCTTGCAGGACTCAAAGTTTGAGACTTGTTCTTTTGACAAATTTCACACCTGGAAACGAAGTTTTGCACGTCCTTCTTCATACCTTCCCAATAGATATTCTCAGACAACCTTTTATATGTGCGAAGATACCCCGAATGACCTCCTATAGGAGAGGAATGAGATTCTTTCAATAGACCAGGCATACGAGATGATCCTTGTGGCAAAACCAAGTGTCCTTTAAATAGTAGACATCTATTCTTCAAGCTGTATTTGTCATCTGTTTGTTGTCCTGAGATTAACTTCTGCAAAATAGAAGTCATTTTGGTGTCTTGTGTACTTCCTGGTCCCATTCTTCCTTGTCTTCGTATTTCCAAATTGAAAATGCATATAACTCTGCAGATTCCCCGTGTCTTGACAATGCATCAGCCACTCTATTTTCAGCATCCGGTTTGTACTTTATCTCAAACTTATTACCCATGAGTTTGGAGACCCATTTCTGTTGATTCTCATCCATGACTCTCTGTTCCAGCAAAAATTTAAGGGCTTTTTGATCTGTTCTGATGATGAAATGATGGCCCATCAAGTAGTGATTCCATCTTTTGATAGCTAACACAATAGCCATTAGCTCCCGTTCATATACCGAACATTGTCTTGCTCTAGAAGAAAGCATTCGACCGAAATAAGTGATAGGTTTACCATTTTGCATTAAAACTGCACTGACACCAAATCCCGAAGCATCAGTTTCAATTACAAAAGGCTGAGAAAAATTCGGCATCGCTAAAACGGGCTCTTGAGTCATAGACAACTTTAACGCTTCAAATGGTTGTTGGGCTCGTTCTCCCCATGAAAAGGCATCCTTTTTAAGTAAATCAGTCAAAGGGGCAGCGATCTTACCATAGTCTTTGACGAATTTTCTGTAATATCCAGTGAGTTCCAAAAATCCTCGCAAAGACTTGATATCTTTAGGAACTTGCCAAGATATCAGACTCTCAATCTTGGAGGGATCAACTTGCACTTCTTCAGAGGAAATGATATGGCCCAGATATTCAAGTTTAAGCTGACCAAACATGCACCTTTTTTTGTTGATTACCAGTTGATTCTCTTTGAGAATATCCAAAACAACCTTGAGATGCCCAAGATGTGAAGCATAGTCCTTACTGTAAATCAAAATATCTTCAAAGAATACTAAAACAAATTTTCGCAAATAATTCCTGAAAATATCATTCATCAGTGATTGAAAAGTCGAGGGTGCATTGGTCAAGCCAAATGGCATGACCATAAACTCATAATGTCCCTCATGGGTGCGGAAGGCTGTTTTTTCTTCATCTCCAGCTTGAATGCGAATTTGATGATAACCCGACTTAAGATCCAACTTTGTAAATATGGTGGCTCCCCCTAGCTCATCCAGTAACTCATCAATGCATGGTATTGAAAATTTATCGGGGATAGTGATATCATTAAGAGCCCGATAATCCACGCAAAATCGCCAACTTCCATCCTTCTTCTTAACCAGTAATACTGGACTAGAATATGGACTAGAACTAGCCTTAATGATTCCAGCAGCCAATATCTCCTTGACCAAACGCTCGATCTCCGCTTTTTGAGAATGGGGATATCGATATGGACGAATGTTCGGTGGCCGTGCTCCAGGTTGAAGAGTAATAGCATGATCCCTCGAATGATGTGGTGGTAGACTCAAGGTTTGCTCACCTACTTCTGGATAATCAGATAATAACTTTTCAATCTCCTCTGTTATTATAACATCTTCATTTTCACTTCTTGTTACCCGATTCAACTCGACCAAAAATCCTTGGTTTCTTTTCTTTAGTAATTTGGTCATAGATTTGAGTGATACTACTGTTCGAACCATAGCTGGATCCCCTCGAAGCAACATTGATCTTCTTGCATCATTGAATTTCATGGTTTGAAGTTTCCAGTTTGCCCTCATTTCACCTAATGTGACCAACCATTCCATCCCTAAAACCAAATCAATTCCCTTAAATTCGGATAGAAAATACTGTTGGTTGATTTGAATTCCTTGCGCATCCATCCTTACCTTTTTGCATACTTCATTCCCACTAACCTGTTTACCATTACCAATTACTACTTCAAATCTTTCGGTCTTCTTAATAGGTAATTGGAGTTGATGAGCAAGGGTGGAAGATATAAAATTATGGGTAGCCCCACTATTGACCAAAACAATTACGTTGTGCCCATGAATCTCCCCTACGAATTTCATTGTTCTACATCCAGTAAGTCCCATAGCTGAATTCATATTCAACACCATCATAGTACCCTTTGTTTCCTCTTCAACTACGTCTTCTCCTTCTCCGGTAGGCTCAAAGAATTCTTCTGTATCATCCTCTTTTATGTTGGGTGTCTCTGAAACAATCAATAGGCTAAGCTGCCTGTTTTTACAACGATGATTGGGGCCAAATTTTTTATCACATCTGAAACATAA
Organism: Capsicum annuum; assembly: GCF_002878395.1. NCBI lineage: Eukaryota > Viridiplantae > Streptophyta > Magnoliopsida > Solanales > Solanaceae > Capsicum > Capsicum annuum. The sequence continues at coordinate 159,077,814 of NC_061117.1, forward strand.
CCCTAATTGTCTTTTTCGAGCAAATTCTGAATCAGTCAACCTTCTAAATTGTCCCTCGGATTTTGCTACTGAAGAGTTAAAGCTAGTCGACTTTGCGGCAGGATGCAATTGTTCATTGTTGTGACTTGTTGTTCCGACTCTTGAGTCCTGTGTTTCAAGGACGTTTGCAACCCAATGATAATTGGTTCTAAACCGAATCAGTTTATTGTTTGAACTTCCTCTCGTTGGTTCAAATTTAGAACTATGAACTTGTTGCAACACAGAATTTCGATCCTCCACCTTTTGAGCCATCTCCATTATCTCCCTCAATGTTTGAGCCCGTAACAACATCACTTCTACTGAAATGCTCCTGATAACATTTCATCAGATGCCTCAGTCATAGATGCTGACACCTTTTGAAATTCTTCACGAAACGCAACGACTTTGGTAATCTGCCTCAGCCCCATTAAGACAGCATATTGGTTGATCTTTTGAGTATCATGAAATCGGTTCAACAACTCTCTTTTGAAGTCTTCCCAGGTTGACATTTGTTGCCGAGATTCCATCCAATAATACCAATTTAAGGCTTTTCCTTCCAAACAAACACCTGCTGCCCGTAATTTTTCCATTTTAAAAATTTCATTCACTGAGAAATATCGTTCCACTCTGAAAATCCGTCCTAAAGGATCCTTTCCTTTGAAAACTGGTAATTGTAGTTTTCGAAACTTCTTCCCATTTTTTTCTCTAGCCAAGTTGACATTGCTTCCTTCTTTTTGGTTTTCGATGGATTTGGTTTGAGAAGGGGATGCTTCTGCCATCATAGTTCGTCCTTGGGCTTCAATTCTTGCAAGAGACTCTCATTTCTTGAAACCATCCTTCCAGTTTTCTGACATCTTCCCTTACCCCTGTCAAATTAGTCTCTACCTGTTTGACGCGTCCCTCTATTTTACTCACCATACCCGAACGTTACTGCTCTGATACCAAATTGATAGACTTACTGCGAAAAAATAGTAAATAGAGAAACAAATATTGATGTTTTACACTAGATATACTGATATTACGACAACAAATCTGAAGACAGCCACTAGGAAACTGCTAATACTGTTAGATACAAGATAGGTGGATGTCACAAGAGCAGCTCCCCAAAGAAATTTAGGGACGCGACTTCTGAATATTAAGGCTCTAGTTACTTCCATAAGATGCCTATTTTTCTCTCCGCTACTCCATTTTTTTTGGGCCGTCTCAGGGCATGAACTTTGGTGTAGTAGTCCCTTAGAAGTGAAAAAATTGCATAGATGGTCATTAAAAAAATCTCTCCCATTATCACTCCGAAATATTTGAATTTTCTTATAAAATTATGTCTCAGCCATAACATAAAAAGCCTCAAATATATGTTTTACTTCCCCTTTGTCTTTCAACAGGTACACCTAAGTTAGTCTAATGTGTTCATCTATGAAACTCACAAACCACCTTTTTCCATTTATGGTTGCTATCCTAGAAGGTCCCCAAACATCACTATGGATTAACTTAAAGGCTTTTGTGGTAGGGTAACTTTGGGAAGAAAAAGATGAACATCTGTGTTTAGCCATTTCACAAAATTCACATTGAAAAGAGGATGCAATTTTATTCATAAACAACTGAAGTAACAAGAGTTTCCAAATAATGAAAACTAGGATGACCAAGTTTATGGTGCCATAACATGACGTTATTATCAACGAGGACAGAGTTCAAACAAGCTGAACTAAAATTTACTGAATTGCCGCCATCTTTAAGAAAATTGATACCTTCAAACTCTCTAGCATTGCCAATCATCCTCCCGAAGACCTTGTCCTAAAATACACATGAAATATCATCAAAGATAGCATGGTGGGTCAATTTGCTGATGGACAAAAGATTATGAGACAATTTTGGAACATGAAGGACATCAAAAAGAGTCAAAAAAAAGGGGTTAGTTTGACTAGCTCTTTCCCAGTAATTGTCGAGAAGGAACCATCAACAACTTTGACTTTTTTTATTTTCGGCTAAGGAGTATAAGTC
>NC_061117.1:159082829-159085673 GCF_002878395.1 Capsicum annuum
GAAAGATGCAATGGGTCTGGGCATATGGGGTACTAGCTAAATGGTTGGAGCTCGTGTATAAAAAAGAACTTGTACAAAGATAGAGACGAACACGATAACAAATTTTCATTTCAAGCCAATTCACTTTACATGTAGTGACAATAATTCTTATGTCTGGCCAAGTTGAATTTTTACTATGCAACAGATTTTATATCTGTCGTAACAGATATAGTACCTATTGTGACAGATTGATTATTTGTTGGAATATGTTGGTCATCTGTTGCGTTATGCAGATGTTCCCAGTTTGTCTATCGCAATAGATATATGATCTGTTGCAACATATAATCTATCTATTGCAACTGATCGGTAATCTGTTGTAGCAAATAAAAAAAGTAGGAAGACCTGTTATATAATTTCCAGCAGATGACCTACGTGTTGCATCTCATGTTGCAATATATGTCTAAATTTGTCTGATAAGATATGTCATCTATTGCAACAGATGTATTATCTGTTGCGATATTTGAATCCAGTACTCCATTTCAATTAACATGTTCAAAACTAAGGATTAAATTATATTCATAGACAAAATAAAACAAATCGAAACCTTCGGAAATTACATGAAATAACTCAACAAATAAATGAAATGTAAAAAAAATCATTATGGGTACAAACGATCCACTCTACAAATAAATCAACAAGTTAAACCAAGGAGGATAGGTTATTACATTGACGGACTCAAGCTATAAAGATCTAATCAATATGGACAAGTTGTTCTTCATCCGGTGCTACGGAATTCGGCTTTGGTCATCGTGGATCTTTAACGTCGGTTGGGCACGCTTCTGAGCTTTCACTTCTCCGTATTTCTATAAAAGAGCAGTATATCTTTTGCGGAGTAATCCGGCATCAAGTCCATCATTTGGTACTTGTAATCCATCGCTCAAATACTCGGCGTAGGCAGAAACAAATAGACCGCAATCCCTGCATTATAAAAAAACAGATAATCCATATCTTGCAGTTTATGCAAATGTTGTAAAATTTGTGAAATGAAACTAATTCATGACACTTAAACTTACAGGCTACTAATGGTTTGTTGAGCAATTCCTTCAACATATTGTACATCAAATGGATTAGCCATTTTATCCCGGTATGCTTCAATCATCGACCAATCAGTACGAACCTTTTGGTTCAAAAAGCCATTCATATCAAGGTATGTAGGCAATATTTTGACCAACTTTTGTATCTCAGACGACGGCCTGGAACGTCTCCCTCGCGACATCGAGTCATAAACTCGGATGCGCCTCTCTTTTAGAATGACGACAGCCAAAAAACCCAATGGAATTCATCATCACAATTGATTGGGATGTACACTTCGTCGAGCAAATGCCAAGGTAAGCCAGTCGGTATGCTAAAACCTTTGATGATGTTGACTAAGCATTTCTCGTTTTGGGAAACTTCCGGCTGTTGTTGACAATACCTATTGTAGGCATTATTGATGTAAACTTTGTACAAACAATTGCTTGTCGTGTATCTGTATTGTTCTTGTGTTTGCAACTTGGCCTTCTTTCGGAGGTAGTAAAAAATGACATCGATGTGCTGCACATATTATCAAACATTTCGGATTATGTGACGAAAAAATCAATATGAAGATGCAATTAAATAAAGTATTAATTAATAGTAATATGTATGACATTTAAACCTCATCATTGTAGCAAGTTTGGGGCTGTGACATCAAATGGAACCAATTCTTCTTTCCGTGATGTGCAACAACAAAGTCGAACATATCAAAATCAAGACTCGATTCGTTCACTTTGTAGCGCTCGTCATTTTGTTTTCTACATGATTTATATATGTTAATGTCAGGTTCTTACAACAAGAATTGTATAAACCAATATCTATAAAATTGATTTATGTACCTACCGGCATGATGCTTTAATAGCCCATTGGCAATCCATTCTGAATAATCGTTGATCAACTGTGTTAGTTTTTTGGAGCCTCGTCCGAGATGTTGAAGCCTTCAAACGGGTAATTCTTCCGTTCTCCCAAACTGACAGGCTCTACTTTTTCTTTTTCTTTGAAAGAAGTTGATGTATTATCAACTGTGATATTATGCTCTTCGGCAGTAGCTTCTATTGTGACATCCACCTGGAAAGCCAGAATTGTCAATACTAAGTAAAGATATACAACAGATTGTCCATCTGTTGCAACAGATGAGTCTTATGTTGCATCAGATAGATTATCTGTTGGGATAAATTCGAACAGGTAAATCAGAGCAGTACGATAATTTCGAACAGATGACCCATCTGTTGCAACATAAGACTCATCTGTTGAAATAGATAACGAATCTGATGCAACAGGTTAGACAACAGTTGCAACAGATGTATATATCTGTTTGATAATTCTCAGCAGATGTATCATCTGTTGAAACAGATATTTGCCTGTTTGTTTTTTGGAACAGATGATGTACATTCACCTTCTTCAGCTCATGCTGCTCTCCTGTGGCCCTTGCACACTGAACATCGGTGTAAGACAATGACAAAAGCATTGCAATCTTGCTTTTTTTTATGCTTGATGATGCGTTGGAAGTGTCTTTCCTTCTCCTCTTAGCCGCCTTGATCTTTAGTGGAGTGTCTGGATATGAAATCCTCTTTTGATGGAATGACACCCCTCTTAGATGTCATTTCCTTTACAGAAGCAGTTAGTGCATTAATAGCATTAATCACTCCATCGTGTTTCGCCTTGCAGTCTTGACATTTGCATGCAGAATATTCGCTAGATGTGGAAAATTCTGGAGAAAAATCTGTACAACCATTATGATCATAATCATAATGGCTTGTTATTTCAAAAACTGTAAGAGGAGCATCATTA